>NC_034183.2:10395029-10695029 GCF_002021735.2 Oncorhynchus kisutch | reverse complement strand
GTATTTTCAATGC
The DNA here is from genome assembly GCF_002021735.2 of Oncorhynchus kisutch. Lineage (NCBI taxonomy): Eukaryota > Metazoa > Chordata > Actinopteri > Salmoniformes > Salmonidae > Oncorhynchus > Oncorhynchus kisutch. The sequence goes on along the minus strand of NC_034183.2, from coordinate 10,695,016 downwards.
TGCAGGTCTGAGGCTTTGCTTTAGGAAATACAGGTTTCCACAGAAACCCACTTGAATTAAGCCTACTGTGTTTTCACTGCTGCAAGGTGATGAGTGATCGACAAGTGATACAGATGTTGGATCTTAATTTGATCGCTCTTTTGTTGCTAAGACTTTTCCTGCACAGCAGATTAATAAAATGTTTTTTTATTTTACCAGGTAAATTGACTGAGAACACATTCTCATTTTCTTTTGAACTTCTTCTGAAAACGTGCACTAACACATCATATTCAATTCAATTTCATTTCAATTTCAAGCTGAAATTTGCATCCTGTAGCTCTAACTCCAAAAAGTTTTGGGACACTGTAAAGTCCATGGAGAACAAGAGCACCTCCTCCCAGCTGCCCACTGCACTGAGGCTAGATAACACGGTCACCACTGATAAATCCAGCCAACAGCCCCCCCCCCCCCCAAATCCAGACAGCAGATGTTCTGAAAGAGCTGCAAAACCTGGACCAGTACAAATCAGCTGGGCTAGACAATCTGGACACTCTCTTTCTAAAACTATCCGCCGGCAATGTTGCAACTCCTATTACCAGCCTGTTCAACCTCTCTTTCGTATCGTCCGAGATCCCTAAATATTGGAAAGCTGCCGCGGTCATCCCCATCTTCAAAGGGGGTGACTCCCTAGACCCAAACTGTTACAGACCTATATCCATCCTACCCTGCCTATCTAAAGTCTTCAAAAGCCAAGTTAATAAACAGATCACTGACCTTTTCGAATCCCACCCTATCCCTCCGCTGTGCAATCTGGTTTCCGAGCCGGTCACGGGTGCACCTCAGCCATGCTCAAGGTACGAAATGGTATCATAACTGCCATCGATAAAAGACAGTACTGTGCAGCCGTCTTCATCGACCTGGCCAAGGCTTTCGACTCTGTCAATCACCGTATTCTTATCAGCAGACTCAATAGCCTTGATTTTTCTAATGACTGCCTCGCCTGGGACACCAACTACTTTGCAGACAGAGTTCAGTGTGTCAAATCGGAGGGCATGTTGTCCGGATGTCTGGCAGTCTCTATGGGGGTACCACAGGGTTAAATTCTCGGGCCGACTCTTTTCTCTGTATATAGTATCAATGATGTCGCCCTTGCTGCGAGCGATTCCTTGATCCACCTCTACGCAGACGACACCATTCTGTATACTTCTGGCCCTTCCTTGGACACTGTGCTAACTAACCTGTATGCGCTAGTCGGTTGGCACTCGCTACCTATTCGTCGCCAGACCCACAGACCCACTGGCAATCAAACAAGCAAAGTGTCAGTATAGAGACAAAGTGGATTGTAACGGATGTGAAATGGCTAGCTAGTTAGCGTTGGTGCGCTGTAATAGCATTTCAATTGGTGACGTCACTTGCTCTGTGACCTTGAAGTAGTGGTTCCCCTTGCTCCCCAAGGGCCGTGGCTTTTGTGGAGTGATGGGTAACGATGCTTTGTGGGTGACTGTTGTTGATGTGTGCAGATGGTCCCTGGTTCGAGCCCGGCCAGGGGACGGACTAAAGTTATACTGTTACCATGATGCATTGATCCGGATCACTGCAGGAGGAAGTCAAAAGGGGGGTGAGTGTAACGGATGTGAAATGGTTAGAGGTGGTGCGCGCTAATAGCGTTTCAATCGGTGACGTCACTTGCTCTGAGACCTTGAAGTAGTGGTTTCCCTTGCTCTGCAAGGGCCGTGGCTTTTATGGGTTTTGTGGAGTGATGGGTAATGATGCTTCGTGGGTGACTGTTGTTGATGTGTGCAGAGGGTCCCTGGTTTGAGCCCGGCGAGGGGACGGACTAAAGTTATACTGTTACACTCTCATATTTAATAGTTCTTCCCGGCTGTATGTAATAAGACTTAAGATTTCATGGGGTAACAGTGTAAGAAATAACACATAAAAAAACAAAATACTGCTTCCTAAGAACGCGAAGCGAGGCGACCATCTCTGTCAGTTCCATGTTCTATTCTATATTAAGATCCTGCATCTGTACACTGTCTAATAGCTTATCCTACCACAAATGGGTGTATTACTGTGTGTGTGTGCGTGCCGGTGGGTGGGGATGGGGGGGAATGTATCATGTTCAAAATGGCCTTTGGAGAAAGGGTAACACTGGAGAAGAACATAGAGAAAACTCTGTCCCATAGGGCTGCACACAATTGGCCCAGCGTCGTCCGGGTTAGGGGATGGTTTGGCCGGGGTGGTTTTACTTGGCTCATCGCGCTCTAGCGACTCCTTGTGGCGGGCCGGGCGCCTGCAGGCTGACCTCGGTCGTCAGTTGGGCGATGTTTCCTCTGACACATTGATCAAACTGGCTTCTGGATTAGGTGTTAAGAAGCGCAGTTTGGCTGGTCATCTTTTTGGAGGACGCATGACTCGACCTTTGCCTCTCCCGAGCCTGTTCGGGAGTTGCAGCGATGAGACAAGATCGCAATAGGATATCATGAAATTGGGGAGATAAAGGGGGTAAAATACAAAAATACAAAATAATAAATGAAAGACAGGCGCTGGAGAAGATTTGCAGTGTAAGCTTGATTGTCTTCCTAATGATTGACCTCAATATTCGAACTTCTAGGAATCAGTAGGTGATGGAGTCATAACACTGATAAAATTCCATCTGCCATCGGCAACATAAGATGAATCAAAGCAAACTATATTTATAGAGCACATTTCTTACAGGCATTTCAAAGTGCTTAACAAATAAAACAACACAAGGGGAGGAAAATAAAAACAAGGAAGTCTTCCTGTGGTTCACTTCTGTCCATCAGTGTGATTGTAATGTAGAAGAAAGGGTATTTTCTTGTCTTTCCCTTCAAGTGTGAGAGGATTCTACAGTATCATCCCAACATCCACTCTAATCCTGAATATTCAGTGTTAAGGAGTGTTTTGTGGTTTTTCCCCAACAGGTGCATAACAAGATACAGATATGAATGAATGTGGAAGAAAAAGTCATACATTTTTTCATTGTTTTTTTTATAGAATGATGTCTTCCAAGCAAGCCACATCTCCGTTTCCCCCAGCGACGGAGGAAGAGGAAGCGATGGGTCTGGACGATGTGGGCTGGGCCAATGAGGACAGAGAAAGCCAGGACCAGCCGGCCTCACCCACTCTGCACAGCAAACCCCTCCCAGAGGAGCACCAGCCAATCAGAGACAGCCAGCCTGAGTTGGCGTGGAAGAGTATAGGCTCTACTCAGACGGTGAGACATACACACACACACACTCTTCATAAGATTGACACTGTCACTGATCCCCATTATAGAGGAATCTTCCTCTTTAAGACAAATGCCTCTTGGAACAGTTTCAAGGACGTCTTTAGATGCCAAAGCCCCTTGTGTTTGTAACATAAGCCATCTAATGTTCTTGGAGATCCCCTCACTCTGTAAGAGGAGGAGACGACATTCAGAAATAAACCTCTCGTCGGGCCACCTGTGCTAGAGTGTGTGCTAAGGGACAATGTCGGTTCACTATTAAAAACAGTATGGTTATGTCCCAAATTGCACCCTATCCCTAGATAGTGCAGTACTGTTTACCACGACCCATAGGGCTCTGGTCAAATGTAGTGGATTATATGGAGTAGGGAACCATTCTATCGCTGAGCTACAGTATTACTGGCCCCATGAATGCCCTTTGACCTATGATGTCATAAGTGTACAGATGTAGGATCTTAACTGGATCACCCTGTTGCGGGAAAATGTAAAACCTGTAGTGTATTTGTGGTTTAAAAAGGCTTTTGAAGTTTGTCATTTCCACACAAAAAATGGCCATAGTCAGTCCTGTGGGATTTGTCTTTGCTGTATAGAGTTGGCTGTTTTTAACCTGAAAACCACTACTATCTCCATGCATGACAGGTGTGTACCTCTTACCCTTGCCACACAGGCTATGACCTGTGGCATTCTTCTGCGTTGAGTTTAATTCGTCAATCACAAGATGGAGGGAGTGGATATCTGTGTTCTTGGCACAGGCCCAAAAGGGGACTGCCTTTGTTGCGAAACCCATGAGTTATGGCCTTTGTCCCAAATTGCACCTTATTCCCTATATAGTGCACTAGTTTTGACTGAAGGCCCTATGGGTAGTACACTACATAGGGAAAAGGCAGCCATGGGATGTAGATATCACCTTTTCCCTTCCCCACTGCCGTGCCAAGGTGTCATACTCTGGCTGCCAATACAGGAGTCTAGATTCGGCTCGAAGAAGATGATTTTACCAACAACACCCACAAACATTAGATGATTTGAACAACACCCACAACAGCAACAACCACAAACATTAGATGATTTGAACAACACCCACAACAGCAACAACCACAAACATTAGATGATCTGAACAACACCCTCAACAGCAACAACCACAAACATTAGATGATTTGAACAACACCCACAACAGCAACAACCACAAACATTAAATGATTTGAACAACACCCACAACAGCAACAACCACAAACATTAGTCAATAGAGAGGTGGTGAAAAGTCACATTTAAAAAGCAATTATATAAATAGTGATTGTAGTTTAAGTTACACTTTACTTGGTGGTGAGTTAGTTATTCGTTTAAATAATGGCCATTAATATTTAGATGAGGTAAACTAAGAAGTCAGAGAATTTCCAAACCCCCATTTGACCTTTATTCAAGTAAACAAGTCAGTTAAGAACAAATTCTTGTTTTCAATCACAACAGTGGGTTACTCTAGAGCCTTGTTCAGGGGCAGAATGACAGATGTGTACCTTTTCAGCTCGGGGATTTGATCTTGCAACCTTTTGGTTACAAGTCCAACGCTCTAACCACTAGGCTATCTGTCGCCCCATGTTGTATTTGTTCCTATAGGACAATGGTAGCAGCAAGGGCTGTTCCTTGTACTCCTACCGGAATAACTCTACCTCTCCACCAAAGCCCGAGGAGTGTTCTCGGGAGCGGGGCGAGCAGCTAGGCGGATCGACGTTCGGAACACTGGAGCGCCGCAAAGGAAGCCTGGCCGACGTGGTGGACACACTGAAACAAAAGAAACTGGTGGAGCTGACAAAGACCGAGCAGGACGGTAGGAGAAGGCCTTTACTCCCCTCTGTACGTGTGTGTGCTCTTCTGTACATGGACATGTTTAACTATACTTGAAGACAAGCAGTCCCCACAAGAATAGTAAACAAACAAACATTTGACCAACTGGGGACATTTTGTCGGTCCCCAAAAGGAAAAAAGCTATTGTGTTATGGTTAGAATGTTAGGTTTAGGGGTTAAAGGTTAGGGTTAGGAGTTAGGGTTAGGGTAAGAATTAGGTTTAGAGTTAGGGGTTAAGGAAAATAGGATTTTGAATGGGAATCAACTGTGGGTCCCCACAAGGTTAGTTAAACAAGACTGTGTGTGTGTGTGTGTGAGCTCTCCTGTATGTGTGTGTGCGTACTGCGTACATACAGTATGTTTAGCTTTTCCTTTGTGTCTATATCCTCTTCAGAGGAACTTTGAACCATTCAATTACAAGTGCCAAATCCCCCACCCATAGATCACAGATCTGTGAGAAGTGAAATCGCTAGTTTCCCTTTTCTCCCCCTCAGATCTGTCTCCTCACATCAGGCCAGTGGTTGACTCCCATTGCATGCTCCTGCATGCCCCTATACCCCACAGCTATGGAGATCTTACATCTCTCTGTACTGCTATGCTACACATGGTAATTGTCATGATATCAGAGGCCCCACTGATGTATCGTCCTAATGCTTCACTTTGTTATTGATATGGTGCAGTGTAGAGTAGTGATCTCTAGAGCCAAATAGCCACAGGCATCACCGCTTCATCACAGCTTCTACTTTACTGTAGATAGTCTTTGGTTTACTGTGAGTGAGCCACTTTCTCTGTGTGTGTGTGTGTGTGTGTGTGTGTGTGTGTGTCTGTGTGTCTGTGTGTGTGTGTGTCATCTGCCTGTCTAACAGAAGTGATGTACATCGATGCTAAGGCAGGGAGACAAAGCACACAGAGCTGAGAGTGTCTTGATGCAGTGTCAGCGTTCCCCCATCTGTTTTTAGTCAATTTGTGTGTCTTAAGTTTTTCCACTCCCATATAGGGGATACATTTGACTGAGCTGCCCCTCTTGGCCAGGTCTCCCTTGGGAAGAGGTCTTCTGACCTCAATGTGAATACCTGCTTAAATATATATATATATGTGTTTTTATAATAGAAATAGTAGTCAACAGAATTCATAGGTGTAAAATTATATTAATTAATATCATCAAAACACTAATCTACTGTAGCTTCCCAAATGACTCTGTTTTGTTCCTATACATTCTTTAATGGCAATGGTGAAATGTACAATAGTTATCCTTTTTTACATGTTCTATTCACTCCCCAAGGACCCACCAGTCACAACAAACAATAACCCAAACACTGCAGTGTAGATTAGGATTCATCCATCCATCTATTCATCCATCCGTTGGCTATAAGTCACATGTCTCTGTGTGAAGTCTACGATCAGGATTAAATGAGTTACAGTGACAGCGATGATTCCTCATTGCACTTCATTCTAACCTTTAGAATTTCAGCCCTTTATGCGTTGTATATTATATATTGTGGATGATGCGTTTCGTTGACGTTTTTGGCATTTGACCCTGCCCAGTGAGATTAGCAGATGGGTTCATTTTATGTGATGTGTTTGGCTTAAGATAGCAGGAGATCAATAAATAAATCACTAAGGCTGAGAGACTTCTACATTAATGAATTGATTGGCTCTGCGAACATCGCTCCACAAATGCAAATGCAGCCATAAACGTAAACTGTAGATCCAGATTGAAGTGCTGTCTCTTTACAGAAACACATCTCTAAAACTACCGAACCCTTTTTTCTTCCTTATTCTTTTTTTCAAGGGTTCACTTTTTTAGGCCACCTACGCTTTTGTCATTCTTCTCCCACTCAGAGCGATTTCTCAATTCTGACCCATTGCCCTTGACCTGTTCTGCGATTATTCATAAAAACAATATTAAGGACAATCATTTTGCAGCAATGGTTCTATTTTGCTTTTATATTGCTTCTACTCGTACATTACTGTGGCCTTATTCATACATGTTTGGAAAGACAGAGAACGAGGGAGTCTTTCTAGCTGGGTGTGCAGAGGCATCATTGTAAAAAGGCAGATCTGGTAGGGGAGAGTGGGGTAAGTTGAGCCTCCCTTGTTTCTCGGAAACCATATACAAAAGTAATTATTTTACGAAATATTTAGGAAGAGGTCCTTTTTCCCGTGGAGTATGTGAAGGAAGAAACCACATGGAAAAAAGCAGACTTATTTTCACCAAGTCAAATGAAGATATTGTGTTTAACGTTTAACGTTTTTTATACATCCATTAGGATCTCTATAAGCTTCAATATGAGGTTCTAAACCCAGCGGGAAAGGGCATACTTGTAGCTGTGTGGGCTGACCAGGTCAAAATGTTTGCCTTGCACTAAAACAAATGTGGGCTTGTTTGGTTGACTCAATTGCTGGGTTGCAGGCGGTGGGTCACTTAGCTGGGTTATTTTCTTTAAAAACAGTTGGGTTTTTGGTGCTGGGTGTTGAGTTATGGAGGGTTATGGATGCTGGGTGTTGGGTTATGGATGCTGGGTGTTGGGTTATGGATGCTGGGTGTTGGGTTATGGATGCTGGGTATTGGGTTTTTGGTGCTAGGTGTTGGGTTATGGATGCTGGGTGTTGGGTTTTTGGTGCTAGGTGTTGGGTTATGGATGCTGGGTGTTGGGTTATGGATGCTGGGTGTTGGGTTTTTGGTGCTAGGTGTTGGGTTATGGAGGGTTATGGATGCTGGGTGTTGGGTTATGGATGCTGGGTGTTGGGTTATGGATGCTGGGTATTGGGTTATGGATGCTGGGTGTTGGGTTATGAATGCTGGGTGTTGGGTTATGGATGCTGGATGTTGGGTTTTTGGAGCTGGGGTATTGAGATATGATCCAGTAGGTCAGATCAGAAGACTGGAGGTGTAGTTTTGTAGGGGTGTGGCTCTCAGATAATTATTTTTAGCCACCCATGAGAGTAAATGCCATTCATGTTCATCTGTTTTGTTTCATAGTTATGACGTTAAGGTTAAACATTTAAGTTTTGTAACTTTGACGATGCTTACAGAAGTGTATGAGTTTTCTAAAAGCCTATGCTTATCACATTGTTGGGATACAATAAGGTGGTATACATTATTAGGCAATAACATGGTATACCTTATTATAATATGCAATAAATCATCTTAATATTGTAGAAGAATGTGTAAAAAAAAAAATCTGAAATTTGAATTTGCTGCATGTAAACTTGACATGAAGAACATGAATGACATTTACATTCACAGTTGGCCAATAAGATCTAGAACCTTAATGTTTATGTGAAAAAAGACCCAGCTGCTCGGTCAACCCATTATGAGAGTAAAAAAATACCCAACTGAGTGTTACATTAACCCATGTTTGGGTAATTCCAACAAATCAGCATTTTGGGTAATTCATGCAACCCAACTGACTAGGTCAAAATAACCCAACATGCCAAAATTGGGCATGCAAAATTATTCAGCCCCCTTAAGTTAATACTTTGTAGCGCCACCTTTTGCTGCGATTACAGCTGTAAGTCACTTGGGGTATGTCTCTATCAGTTTTGCACATCGAGAGACTGAAAATTTTTCCCATTCCTCCTTGCAAAACAGCTCGAGCTCAGTGAGGTTGGATGGAGAGCATTTGTGAACAGCAGTTTTCAGTTCTTTCCACAGATTCTCGATTGGATTCAGGTCTGGACTTTGACTTGGCCATTCTAACACCTGGATATGTTTATTTTTGAACCATTCCATTGTAGATTTTGCTTTATGTTTTGGATCATTGTCTTGTTGGAAGACAAATCTCCGTCCCAGTCTCAGGTCTTTTGCAGACTCCATCAGGTTTTCTTCCAGAATGGTCCTGTATTTGGCTCCATCCATCTTCCCATCAATTTTAACCATCTTCCCTGTCCCTGCTGAAGAAAAGCAGGCCCAAACCATGATGCTGCCACCACCATGTTTGACAGTGGGGATGGTGTTCAGGGTGATGAGCTGTGTTGCTTTTACGCCAAACTTAACGTTTTGCATTATTGCCAAAAAGTTCAATTTTGGTTTCATCTGACCAGAGCACTTTCTTCCACATGTTTGGTGTGTCTCCCAGGTGGCTTGTGTCAAACTTTAAACAACACTTTTTATGGATATCTTTAAGAAATGGCTTTCTTCTTGCCACTCTTCCATAAAGGCCAGATTTGTGCAATATACGACTGATTGTTGTCCTATGGACAGAGTCTCCCACCTCAGCTGTAGATCTCTGCAGTTCATCCAGAGTGATCATGGGCCTCTTGGCTGCATCTCTGATCAGTCTTCTCCTTGTATGAGCTGAAAGTTTAGAGGGACGGACAGGTCTTGGTAGATTTGCAGTGGTCTGATACTCCTTCCATTTCAATAGTATCACTTGCACAGTGCTCCTTGGGATGTTTAAAGCTTGGGAAATCTTTTTGTATCCAAATCCGGCTTTAAACTTCTTCACAACAGTATCTCGGACCTGCCTGGTGTGTTCCTTGTTCTTCATGATGCTCTCTGCGCTTTTAATGGACCTCTGAGACTATCACAGTGCAGGTGCATTTATACGGAGACTTGATTACACACAGGTGGATTGTATTTATCATCATTAGTCATTTAGGTCAACATTGGATCATTCCGAGATCCTCACTGATCTGGAGAGAGTTTGCTGCACTGAAAGTAAAGGGGCTGAATAATTTTGCACGCCCAATTTTTCAGTTTTTGATTTGTTAAAAAAGTTTGAAATATCCAATAAATGTTGTTCCACTTCATGATTGTGTCCCACTTGTTGTTGATTCTTCACAAAAAAATACAGTTTTATATCTTTATGTTTGAAGCCTGAAATGTGGCAAAAGGTCGCAAAGTTCAAGGGGGGCGAATACTTTCGCAAGGCACTGTATGTAGATATCTTTGTTAGAAAGAATACTATATTTCCCTTGACGGAGTGATGCCGAACTTACCCCACTCTCCCCTAGTGATGAACCAATGAAACAACGTTTAGCACCACTGAACTGTCTATTACTTTATGGTTTTGTGGCGTGCACTGCTTTTACAGACTGCCTAGAGTGGGTTAGTGGTGTGTCTAGTGAGCTGCTGTTTGTCAGCTCACTGCTGCGTGTCAGAGGTCAAATAGGGGGTGCTTATATTTGTGTAACCTGTACACAAGTGTGTGCTGTGAAATGGAAATGTGTTTTTTGCATATCCCACTCCCTTGGAGAGTAGGGTCTGGGCCATTATTGGCAGCGATCCTGGAGCAATTAGGGTTAAGTGCCTTGCTTAAGGGCAGATTGACAGATTTTTCACCTAGTCATCTCGGGGATTCAAACTAACATCATTTCGGTAACTGTCTCAACGCACTAACCACTAGGCTACCTGCCACCCCATAGAGTTAGCAGGTCACTGTGGGTACAGGTCATGAGGTGTGTTGTAGTTAGAGGCTCACTGTGGGTACAGGACATGAGGTGAGTTAGAGGCTCACTGTGGGTACAGGACATGAGGTGAGTTAGACGATCACTGTGGGTACAGGACATGAGGTGAGTTGTAGTGAGAGGGTTACTGTGGGTACAGGACATGAGGTGTGTTGTAGTGAGAGGGTCACTGTGGGTACAGGACATGAGGTGAGTTAGACGATCACTGTGGGTACAGGACATGAGGTGAGTTGTAGTGAGAGGGTCACTGTGGGTACAGGACATGAGGTGTGTTGTAGTGAGAGGGTCACTGTGGGTACAGGACATGAGGTGAGTTGTAGTGAGAGGGTCACTGTGGGTACAGGATTGTTGCTGTGGGTACAGGACATGAGGTGTGTTGTAGTGAGAGGGTCACTGTGGGTACAGGGCATGAGGTGTGTTGTAGTGAGAGGGTCACTGTGGGTACAGGACATGAGGTGAGTTGTATGAGAACTGTGGACTTGTGGGTGAGCAGCCCACCACTTTCAAAAACATTAGTGTCTGTGTTCTTGGTGATATTAGAAATAGTCAGTTATCTCTTTGACAATAAAATCCTCCCTCCTCCCTCTAAGCCTGCCCTGTCCAGCTCCGCTGCATCCCAAATGGCGCCCTATTCTCTTTATAGCGCCTCTTCCTGTTAAAAAGGCTCATCAAGGGTGTCTTCCTGAGGTGGGATTTGCTATGATCAAATGGAATAAACCCTATTAGCCACCAAGCGCTCACTTGGCTTAACTGACCTGACCCCAGTGTAATCCGTAGCCAGGGGTTAAAGTGCGGTCTCTATAGCTCAGCTCACTGTTAGCCGTCAGCTTCTACCCCCTCTCAGCTCACTGTTAGTCATCAGCTTCTACCCCCCTCTCAGCTCACTGTTAGCCATCAGCTTCTACCCCTCTCAGCTCACTGTTAGTCATCAGCTTCTACCCCTCTCAGCTCACTGTTAGTCATCAGCTTCTACCCCTCTCAGTTCACTGTTAGTCATCAGCTTCTACCCCTCTCAGCTCACTGTTAGCCATCAGCTTCTACCCACTCTCAGCTCACTGTTAGTCATCAGCTTCTACCCCCCTCCCAGCTCACTGTTAGTCATCAGCTTCTACCCCTCTCAGCTCACTGTTAGTCATCAGCTTCTACCCCTCTCAGCTCACTGTTAGTCATCAGCTTCTACCCTCCTCTCAGCTCACTGTTAGCCGTCAGCTTCTCAGAGTGCCTTAAGTGCCTGTGTCAGTTCTAATGAATGGAAATGGCCTTCCCTTGTAGAGGAGGCAGTGGTCTTCACAGTGGTCTTCACAGACTAGCCACTTCAGCTGTAAAAGCTCTATTAGCCCTGAGGAAACTGTGTCCGTTTACCCGATTTGTACAGTTGGTTTATGTTTTTTTGTAAGTGAATTATTTTTATCCACAGAACTCGGTGAACGATATACCTAGCATAAATATATCCAAGTCTTTATTTATGTTGGAAATGCCAGCATTCGAAAAAGCACAAGAGACACACTACTATCAAATTGATCTTAACATTGACAAAAACTACATTGTTGAACAACAGGTGGGAAAGAGGGTTTGGAATGTACAAATGTCCCACGCTGAATGGGAGAAGAAAGCATGGAACTTATGTAACAGTGGTTCTTCGTATAGATGGAGGATAAGGAAAGGAAGAAAGAGAAATAAATGACACGAGAGAAACAGAGGAAAGAAATGTACTTACGTGAAAAGAAACTGACAAACCTACTGCATACATCAAGTTCCAGTCAAGAGAGTTTACACAGCGCTTCAATCCACATGGATTTGCATTCCTCTAGCCTGCCCGTATGACTGAGCATTTTGCGTGAGGACACTGTCACCAGGTGAACACATATCAATGTCCGCATCTCAAATTGTACCCTATTTCCTAAATAGTGCACTATTTTTGAACAGGGCCCAAGTCTGAACAAGATTGAACTGTCATTAAACCCTCATCTTGTGTCGTTGCTGATTACTACGAATAGTATAGCCACAGCCTCCAGTGGCCCTGGCATCAGCACAGTGCCCCTGTGCCAATTTTGTCAGCCATCTAACGTGCCCAGAGCAGCTCTGGCGCCTGGCAAGCACTTGATCTTTCTATCTACGCTTAGACCCTGCCTAGTCTGACTTACTGTAGTGAATTAAAAACCTTTCTGACCCCAGTGTGGCTCTGTAGCAGCTCGGCTACTGACTAAAAGTATAGTCACTCCTTATACTACAATAAATTATTTTTGTAACACAGGAACGAGTCCTAGTTTGCCTTGGGTTAACCTTATCACTATAAATGATTTGAATAAACTATATTTCAGTTAAAAAAAATATGTAGAAAATAATTGTTCTATAAAAATAACTAAATTCTTTCACGCAATGCGGGTTTAAGTCCCTTCAGTCAGTTTCAGAAATGAGAACGGGGGTTCGTTGCAGCCTTTAGTTGATGACATGCAGAGTTATGGGGGTTGACACATGCATCTCTCAGATGTAGCGATATAGCAAGACAGATCTCTCATGTTTTGCTAAAATTCGGACTGACACAGTCACACACATGCAATGGTAGTATGGGCTCTCATTGGCAATGTTCACCGCTGTTTTGGACAGAACCTTTACACGGCATCTCCCAACAACTGGTTTGACTGTTGACATGGAACACAACCGATTCACACCAGATCGTTTTCGGCTAGAGGCTAAATGATTTATTCAGTTTTGGAGAAATAGTGTATCTTAACCTTCAAAACACACAGAAGAGAGTGAAGTGCAGAGTAGGCTAAATACAGTAGTGCACCACTAGTGGTATAAGACTAGCACTAGCCCCTGCCATGGTTTTGCTTGTGTTGTCCAGCAACCTCTCATACATCCACAGCTAGTTTAGCCAAGGCTAGCTCTGCCTGCAGTCCAACGTTACGTCCCAAATGGCACCCTATTCCCTATCTAGTGCACTACTTTTGACCAGAGCCATATTCCATCCTCATCAAAGTAGTGTACTATACAGGGAATAGGGTGCCATTTGGCATACAGAGCCTTCAGAAAGTATTCACACCCCTGAATAACCCATAATAACCCATAATAACCCATAATAACCCATAATAACCCATAATAGCCCATAATAACCCATAATAACCCATAACATTTTACATATTAATAAAACATCTGCAGCTGAAATGTCTTGTCAATAATTAATCAACTCTTTTGTTATGGTAAGCCTAAATACGTTCAGGACTAAACAATTTGCTTAAGGATTGGTCCCGTTTTTTCAATTTTTGCCTAAAATGACATACCCAATCTAATTTAACAAGTCACATAATAAATTGCATGGACTCACTCTGTGTGCAATAATAGGGTTTAATATTATTTTTGAATGACTACCTCACCTCTATACCCCACACATACAATTATCTGTAAGGTGAATTTCAAACAAAGATTCAACCACAAAGACCAGGGAGGTTTTCCAGAGTTGAATGGCTGTGATAGGAGAAAACTGAGGATGGATCAACAACATTGTAGGTACTTTACAATACTAACATAATTGACAGAGAGAGAAGAAGGAAGCCTGTACATAATAAAAATATTACAAAACATGCATCCTGTTTGCAACAAGACACTAAAGAAATACTGCAAAAAATATGGCAAAGCAATTATATTTTTGTCCTGAATACAAAGTGTTATGTTTCGGTCAAATCCAATACAACACATTACTGAGTACCACTCTCCATTATTTTCAAGCATAGTGGTGGCTGCATCATGTTATGGGTATGCTTGTAATCGTTAGGATAAAAAATTAACTGAATGGAGCAAAACACAGGCGAACCTGGTTCAGGCTGCTTTGCACCAGACACTGGGAGATAAATTCACCTTTCAGCAGAACAATAACCTTTAACACAAGGACAAATCTGCACTGGAGTTGCTTGACAGGAAGACAGTCAATGTTCCTGAGTGACCGAGTTAGTTTTGACTTAAATCTGCTTGAAAATCTATGTCAAGACCTAAAAATGGTTGTCTAGCTATGATCAACAACCAACTTGACAGAGCTTGAAGAATTTTGAAAAGAATAATGGGCAACTGTTGCACATTTCAGAACTGGACCAGCAAAACTCACAGTTGTCATCGCTGCCAAAGGTTATTTTAGCATATATTGACTCGGGGTTGAATACTTATCTAATCAAAATATATGAGTGTTATCATTGGTCTTCCACTTTTGACATTCCAGAGTATTTTGTGCAGACGTTAACAACAAAAAAGACAATTTAATCCATTTAAATCCCACTTTGTAAAACAACACAATTTTGAAAATGTCAGGGTGTGTGAATACTTTCAGAAGGCACTTTGTATGTTTCAGTGTAACTGGAAATACCTCTCTAAAAAGAGGCGTGCTTCTGCATTTTACATTCACATTTGAGTAATTTAGCATTCCGTCTAACCAAATCCCCGTTTAGGTGCTAAGGATTCCTTTAAAGTACATTATGAGTGTAGCAGGTCATGTCGGTTACACGCTGAGTCTGAATCTCAAATGGCACCCTATTCCCTATGTAGTGCACTACTTTTGACCAGGGTCCATAGGCCTCTGGTTCAAAAGTAGTGCACAATATTGAGAATATGGTGCTATTTGTGACACAGCCTAACCGTAAGGGGGATGGGTAATCCAGAGGGTATGTGTCAGTGTACAATAGTCCTTTGTGCAGAGTGCAAATTAGAGACATGCGTCCCCCCTAAATGCAACAAAGTCAAACTTGGTGGTGGTCTCCAAATAATGCTATTTAACTGTTCTCTGTTTTTAAATGCAGTTTGTACTGCTACAGTGGTAAATGTTCAAATAAAAGCTGATTTCAAATTAAACGAACACCCCCTCCTCTGTGTCATGGTTTAATAAAACATCCATCCATCTGTCTGCACTTGTCATCCCGGGACCGTCCCGTATCTCACCCCCTTTTTAATTTAGGTGTCCCAACGTTACTTTCTACAAAAAAAAGTCATTTTGTCAGCAAGACTCATCAATTATTTTTGGTTTCAAGAGTGGAGCGGGTCGAGAGTTTCAAGTTCCTTGGTGTCAACATCACCAATGATCTATCATGGTCCAAATACACCAAGACAGCCGTGAAGAGGGCACAACAAAACCTTTTCCCCCTCAGGAGACTGAAAAGATTTGGCATGGGTCCCCAGATCCTCAAAAAGTTCTACAGCTGCATCATCGAGAGCATCCTGACGGGTTGCATCACTGCCTGGTATGACAACTGCTCGGCATCTGACCGTAAGGCGATGCAGAGGATAGTGCATAGTAGATCACTGGGGCCAAGCTTCCTGCCATCCAGGACCTATATAATAGGCACTGTCAGAGGAAAGCCTATAAAATTGTCGGAGACTCCAGTCACCGAGTCATAGACTGTTTTCTCTGCTACTGCACGGCAAGTGGCACCGGAGCACCAAGTCTAGGAACAGAAGGCTCCTTAACAGCTTCTACCCCCAAGCCATAAGACTGCTGAACAATTAATCAAATGGCCACTGGACTATTTACATTGACCCTCCCCATTTGTTTTGTACACTGCTGCTACTCGCTGTTTAATATCTATGCATAGTCACTTCACCCCTACCTACATGTACAAATGACCTCTAACCTGTACCCCCACACATTGACTTCGTACCGGTACCCCTGTATACAGCCTCGTTATTGTTATGTTATTGTGTTACTTTTTATTATTTTTTACTTTAGTTTATTTGGTAAATATTTTCTTAACTCTTCTTGAACTGCACTGTTGGTTAAGGGCTTGTAAGTAAGCATTTCACGGTAAGGTCTACACTTGTTGTATTCAGCATTTCACGGTAAGGTCTACACTTGTTGTATTCAGCATTTCACGGTAAGGTCTACACTTGTTGTATTCAGCATTTCACGGTAAGGTCTACACTTGTTGTATTCAGCATTTCACGGTAAGGTCTACACTTGTTGTATTCAGCATTTCACGTTAAGGTCTACACTTGTTGTATTCAGCATTTCACGGTAAGGTCTACACCTGTTGTATTCAGCATTTCACGGTAAGGTCTACACTTGTTATATTCAGTATTTCACGGTAAGGTCTACACCTGTTGTATTCAGTATTTCACGGTAAGGTCTACACTTGTTGTACTTGGCGCATGTGACAAATAATGTTTGATTTGATTTGTAGACCCAATGACAATCGCCAAAACTTCTTGGTGTTTTGTAACAGTTGTCTCTTTCCATTCATCTAATGGCACGAGGGCACAGTGCACTTTTTGGATGCTGGAGTCATTTTGGAGGGGACCAACTTTCGCAGTTAGCCTACCTTCCTGAGGTGATTTGTTTAAATGTCATGATATAATCACACTCTGCCTTTGTGGAACCCACAGTATGTGACATATCCCATTCTACTCGGTAAGGGACTTTTGTGTGTGCGCTCGTATGTTAACGTGCTTGTGTGAGCGTACATGTGCGTTTGTGTGTGTCGGCCTTTACTGGGTGCAGGGAGGTGATAGTAGTGGTACTGTGGGTAGAGGTACAGTGGTCAACATGGTACAGATAAGAATAGGGTTAAGCCTAGAGGATAATTAAACTGACTATTTGAATCGAGGCCTGGCATTGCCAGTCTGTTTGCCCTTCCCTATAGGACTGGCTGCTTGAGTGATTGTGTGTGTGTGTGTGTGTGTGTGTACATTTGAGTGTGTGTATTTTACAAGTGTGACTGAACATCCCCCAGCCTCCTCCACCTTTCTGTTTGGTGGTCTTGTGGTCTGGTTCCCTGTCTTCCCCTGTCATGAATAGGGATCTCTGCTGTAATGATTTGTGACAGAGGGCCTTAATTACATCAAGCCACATGGGATGCCCAGTAGCCTATTCCATGACTTGGCAGTTGACCAAACGAGTATATGGTTATCTCTTCCATATCCCCTTCAGTCCACACACATGAACACACCTCCCTGCAGTACCAGCTAGACTAGATCACAACTCCCTCAAATACACCAAACATGTTTTTCTCTTTTCAAACAAATGTTAATGTTTATTTACCGAATACATTTTGTAGCCGTGATTAGCAGGCCCCAGTGTGTGGCGTAAAATACACAATGTAAGTGGTTCAAATGTAGTTTTGAAAGCAGGAGACTGTGACAGTAGCTGTGAGAGGGTTTGATGATCCACTTACAGATTACAGAACAAGCCAGCTGCTTGTGTGCTGTTCTGTTCTAGTGGGCTATTCTCTCTGTTCTGTTCTGGGGTCTATTCTCTCTGTTCTGTTCTGGGGTCTATTCTCTCTGTTCTGTTCTGGGGTCTATTCTCTCTGTTCTGTTCTAGTGGGCTATTCTCTCTGTTCTGTTCTGGGGTCTATTCTCTCTGTTCTGTTCTGGGGTCTATTCTCTCTGTTCTGTTCTGGGGTCTATTCTCTCTGTTCTGTTCTGGGGTCTATTCTCTCTGTTCTGTTCTGGGGTCTATTCTCTCTGTTCTGTTCTGGGGTCTATTTTCTCTGTTCTGTTCTGGGGGGCTATTCTCTCTGTTCTGTTCTGGGGTCTATTCTCACTGTTCTGTTCTGGTGGGCTATTCTCTCTGTTTTGTTCTGGGAACTATTCTCTCTTTGTGCTGTTCTGGTGGGCTATTGTCTCTCTGTTCTGTTCTGGTGGGTTATTGTCTCTCTGTTCTGTTCTGGTGGGCTATTGTCTCTCTGTTCTGTTCTGGTGGGCTATTCTCTCTCTGTTCTGTTCTGGGGGGCTATTCTCTCTGTTCTGTTCTGGGGGGCTATTCTCTCTGTTCTGTTCTGGGGGGCTATTCTCTCTGTTCTGTTCTAGGGGGCTATTCTCTCTCTGTTCTGTTCTAGGGGGCTATTGTCTCTCTGTGCTGTTCTGGGGGGCTATTCTCTCTCTGTGCTGTTCTGGGGGGCTATTCTCTCTGTTCTGTTCTGGGGGGCTATTTGCTCTGTTCTGTTCTGGGGTCTATTCTCTATGTTCTGTTCTGGGGTCTATTCTCTCTGTTCTGTTCTGGGGGGCTATTCGTTCTATTCTGGGGTCTATTCTCTCTGTTCTGTTCTAGGGGGCTATTATCTCTCTGTGCTGTTCTGGGGGGCTATTCTCTCTGTTCTGTTCTGGGGGGCTATTCTCTCTGTTCTGTTCTGGTGGGCTATTGTCTCTTTGTTCTGTTCTGGTAGGCTATTGTCTCTCTGTTCTGTTCTGGTGGGCTATTGTCTCTCTGTTCTGTTCTGGTGGGTTATTCTCTCTGTTCTGTTCTGGTGGGCTATTGTCTCTTTGTTCTGTTCTAGTGGGCTATTGTCTCTCTGTTCTGTTCTGGTGGGCTATTGTCTCTCTGTTCTGTTCTGGTGGGCTATTGTCTCTCTGTTCTGTTCTGGAGGGCTATTGTCTCTTTGTTCTGTTCTGGTGGGCTATTCTCTCTCTGTTCTGTTCTGGGGGGCTATTCTCTCTCTGTTCTGTTCTGGGGGGCTATTCTCTCTGTTCTGTTCTGGGGGCTATTCTCTCTGTTCTGTTCTAGGAGGCTATTCTCTCTCTGTGCTGTTCTGGGGGGCTATTCTCTCTGTTCTGTTCTGGGGGGCTATTCTCTCTGTTCTGTTCTGGGGGGCTATTTGCTCTGTTCTGTTCTGGGGGGCTATTTGCTCTGTTCTGTTCTCGAGTCTATTCTCTCTGTTCTGTTCTGGTGGGCTATTGTCTCTTTGTTCTGTTCTGGTAGGCTATTGTCTCTCTGTTCTGTTCTGGTGGGCTATTGTCTCTCTGTTCTGGTGGGCTATTCTCTCTGTTCTGTTCTGGTGGGCTATTGTCTCTTTGTTCTGTTCTAGTGGGCTATTGTCTCTCTGTTCTGTTCTGGTGGGCTATTGTCTCTCTGTTCTGTTCTGGTGGGCTATTGTCTCTCTGTTCTCTTCTGGAGGGCTATTGTCTCTTTGTTCTGTTCTGGTGGGCTATTCTCTCTCTGTTCTGTTCTGGGGGGCTATTCTCTCTCTGTTCTGTTCTGGGGGGCTATTCTCTCTGTTCTGTTCTGGGGGCTATTTTCTCTGTTCTGTTCTAGGGGGCTATTCTCTCTCTGTGCTGTTCTGGGGGGCTATTCTCTCTGTTCTGTTCTGGGGGGCTATTCTCTCTGCTCTGTTCTGGGGGGCTATTTGCTCTGTTCTGTTCTCGAGTCTATTCTCTCTGTTCTGTTCTAGGGGGCTATTCTCTCTCTGTGCTGTTCTGGGGGGCTATTCTCTCTGTTCTGTTCTGGGGGGCTATTCTCTCTGTTCTGTTCTGGGGGGCTATTTGCTCTGTTCTGTTCTCGAGTCTATTCTCTCTGTTCTGGTGGGCTATTGTCTCTCTGTTCTGTTCTGGGGTCTATTCCCTCTGTTCTGTTCTAGGGGGCTATTCTCTCTCTGTTCTGTTCTGGTGGGCTTTTATCTCTGTTCTGTTCTGGGGGGCTATTATCTCTGTTCTGGTCTCTAGTCTATTCTCTCTGTTCTGTTCTAGGGGGCTATTCTCTCTCTGTGCTGTTCTAGGGGGCTATTCTCTCTCTGTTCTGTTCTGGGGGGCTATTATCTCTGTTCTGTTCTGGTGGGCTATTCTCTCTGTTCTGTTCTAGGGGGCTATTCTCTCTCTGTGCTGTTCTGGGGGGCTATTTGTTCTGTTCTGTGGGGCTATTCTCTCTGTTCTGTTCTGGGGTCTATTCCCTCTGTTCTGTTCTAGGGGGGATATTCTCTCTTTGTGCTGTACTGGTGGGCTATTGTCTCTCTGTTCTGTTCGGGTGGGCTATTGTCTCTCTGTTCTGTTCTGGTGGGCTATTGTCTCTCTATTCTGTTCTGGTGGGCTATTGTCTCTCTGTTCTGGTGGGCTATTGTCTCTCTGTTCTGTTCTGGTGGGCTATTGTCTCTCTGTTCTGGGGGGCTATTCTCTCTCTGTGCTGTACTGGTGGGCTATTGTCTCTCTGTTCTGGGGGCTATTCTCTCTGTTCTGTTCTAGGGGGCTATTCTCTCTCTGTGCTGTACTGGTGGGCTATTGTCTCTCTGTACTGTACTGGTGGGCTATTGTCTCTCTGTGCTGTACTGGTGGGCTATTGTCTCTGTGCTGTACTGGTGGGCTATTCTCTCTCTGTGCTGTGCTGTTCTAGTGGACTATTGTGCTTTCTGTTCTGGTGGACTATTCTCTCTCTGTGCTGTTCTGTTCTGGTGGGCTATTCTCTCTCTGTGCTGTTCTGTTCTGGTGGGCTATTCTCTCTCTGTGCTGTTCTGTTCTGGTGGGTTATTCTCTCTCTGTGCTGTTCTGTTCTGGTGGACTATTCTCTCTCCGTGCTGTTCTAGGGGACTATTGTGCTTTCTGTTCTGGTGGGCTATTCTCTCTCTGTGCTGTTCTGTTCTGGTGGGCTATTCTCTCTCTGTGCTGTTCTGGTGGGCTCCTATTTGTACGTGTTAACATCAGTAACACTGTGCTGCACTCAGTTGTTGAACTCCCCCACCTCTCCTACCGCCTGTGAACCCAACAACCCACCCCAACACCCTGTTACCACCTGTGATCTGAACCACCACCACCCCAAATCCCTGTTACCCTATGGCCTCCCACAACAAGACTTCTATTGTATCTCTGCCTCACATGGCATTGGGGGAGGCGAGACTCTATAGGGTTTCCTCAAATCACAACTAAAGTGGAAACGGAAGCTAAAGGACCCATATTGAAGGGGTGCGGAGATGTGATCTATTCTGAAAGATGACGATGAGACGTTCTCTTTCCTTGTACTGTCTGTATTTGCATTGGGAGATGTCAGGTGAAATAAGCAAGTCGAGAGTGAATCTAAACCCACGGTTTAAAGCTTAGTGTTAAGTTTCTTTGTACTTAATTGTGCTACAGTACAACGGACCCCATGACTGTAACACTTAACTGAGGTCTACGCAGAAAAGGATGATGTTCGTTCAGTGGGATTCAAAGTTACAGAACATTCATAGAGTAATGTATTGTACAGTATTATAACTGATATGCCTATGTCACGTAGACTAAGGACTAATGTCAGCTCTATACAATACGTTTCTATCTGCAACTGCCAATGTAGCACAGCAACCATTTTTTCCCCATTTCCCTCTAAGTCTACCCTTCTGTTCCCTACACTTCTACCCTTCTCTACACTTCTACCCTTCTCTATACTTCTACCCTTCTGTCCCCTACACTTCTACCCTTCTGTTCCCTACACTTCTACCCTTCTCTACACTTCTACCCTTCTCTACACTTCTACCCTTCTCTACACTTCTACCCTTCTGTTCCCTACACTTCTACCCTTCTCTACACTTCTACCCTTCTCGACACTTCTACATTTCTCCCCTTCTCTACACTTCTACCCTTCTCTACACTTCTACCCTTCTGTTCCCTACACTTCTACCCTTCCCTACACGTCTACCCTTCTGTTCCCTACACTTCTACCCTTCTCTACACTTCTACCCTTCTCTACACTTCTACCCTTCTGTTCCCTACACTTCTACCCTTCTCTACACTTCTACCCTTCTCGACACTTCTACCCTTCTGTTCCCTACACTTCTACCCTTCTCTACACTTCTACCCTTCTCGACACTTCTACATTTCTACCCTTCTCGACACTTCTACACTTCTACCCTTCTGTTCCCTACACTTCTACCCTTCTCTACACTTCTACCCTTCTGTTCCCTACACTTCTACCCTTCTCTACACTTCTACCCTTCTACACGTCTAACCTTCTAAATGTCTACCCTTCTCTATAGGTATACTCTTTTCTAAACTTCTACCCTTGTACACTTCTACCCTCTTATATACTTCTACCCTTCTCTACACTTATACCCTTTTACACTTCTACCCTTCTCTACCCTTCTCTACACTTCTGCACTTCTACACTTCTACCCTTCTCTACACTTCTAGACTTCTACCCTTCTCTACACTTCTACCCTTTTCTACATGTCTACCCTTCTCTACACTTCTACACCTCTACCCTTCTCTACACTTCTAGACTTCTACCCTTCTCTACACTTCTACCCTTTTCTACATGTCTACCCTTCTCTACACTTCTACACTTCTACCCTTCTCTACACTTCTACACGTCTACCCTTCTCTACACTTCTACCCTTTTCTACACGTCTACCCTTCTCTACACTTCTACCCTTCTCTACACTTCTACCCTTTTCTACACTTCTACCCTTCTCTACACTTCTACCCTTCTCTACACTTCTACCCTTCTCTACACTTCTACCCTTTTTTCATGTCTACCCTTCTCTACACTTCTACACTTCTACCCTTCTCTACACTTCTACACGTCTACCCTTCTCTACACTTCTACCCTTTTCTACACGTCTACCCTTCTCTACACTTCTACACGTCTACCCTTCTCTACACTTCTACCCTTTTCTACATGTCTACCCTTCTCTACACTTCTACACTTCTACCCTTCTCTACACTTCTACACGTCTACCCTTCTCTACACTTCTACCCTTTTCTACACTTCTACCCTTCTCTACACTTCTAGACTTCTACCCTTCTCTACACTTCTACCCGTTTCTACATGTCTACCCTTCTCTACACTTCTACACTTCTACCCTTCTCTACACTTCTACACATCTACCCTTCTCTACACTTCTACCCTTTTCTACACGTCTACCCTTCTCTACACTTCTACCCTTCTCTACACTTCTACCCCTTTCTACACGTCTACCCTTCTCTACACTTCTACCCTTCTCTACACTTCTACCCTTCTCTACACTTCTACCCTTTTCTACATGTCTACCCTTCTCTACACTTCTACACTTCTACCCTTCTCTACACTTCTACACGTCTACCCTTCTCTACACTTCTACCCTTTTCTACATGTCTACCCTTCTCTACACTTCTACACTTCTACCCTTCTCTACACTTCTACACGTCTACCCTTCTCTACACTTCTACACGTCTACCCTTCTCTACACTTCTACCCTTCTCTACACTTCTACCCTTTTCTACATGTCTACCCTTCTCTACACTTCTACACTTCTACCCTTCTCTACACTTCTACACGTCTACCCTTCTCTACACTTCTACCCTTTTCTACGTCTACCCTTCTCTACACTTCTACACTTCTACCCTTCTCTACACTTCTACACTTCTACCCTTCTCTACACTTCTACACATCTACCCTTCTCTACACTTCTACACGTCTACCCTTCTCTACACTTCTACACTTCTACCCTTCTCTACACTTCTACACGTCTACCCTTCTCTACACTTCTACACGTCTACCCTTCTCTACACTTCTACCCTTCTCTACACTTCTACCCTTCTGTAAAATTCTAGGCGTCTTCTCTTCCCTTCATACACCAATCCAATGGTTTTGAATTTAAAATATAATTGTATTTGACATATGCACCAATTACAATGGGTTTAGACTTACCTTGAATTGCTTGCTTACAAGCCCTTCACAATGATGCAGAATTAAACAAATATAATGAAAAGAAACATAGGTTTTTGGGATTTCTGCATCGCTGGGCACGGCTGGGTTTCCTTTTGTAATACGTTATAGTCTGCAAGCGTTGGAGCCGTCCTCCAAAATGGTCCTTTTGCATGTTTGATGCCTCGTCGGAGGTCATAGCAGGCTTTCTTGTAAGCGTCAATGCTCTGGGTCCCTTTCCTTGAAAGCAGTAGTGCTAGCCTTTGGCCCAGCATGGATATTGTCTGTGAACCATGTCTTTTGGTTTGTATACGTTCGTATAGTCACTGTGGGGACGACATCATCTGTGCAGTTATTGATGAAGCCCGTGACTGATGTGGTAAACTCCTCAATGCTATCTAAAAAAATCCCAGAACATATCCCTGTCTGTACCAGCAAAACAGTCTTGTAGCCTTGCGTCTGCTTCATCAGACCACTTCCGTATTGAGCACATCACTGGTACTTCCTGTTTGAGCTTTTGTTTGTAAACAAGAAGCAGGAGAATAGTGGTCAGATTTGCCGAAGGGAGGATGAGGTAGGGCCTTGGATGCATTTCTGTGACTAAAATAAAAGTGGTCTACAGTTTTACTGCCCCTAGTGTGCAGGAGACGTGTTGGTAAAATTGATGTAGAAAGTTGGAAGCTTGCGGGTCAATGGTTGATCAGTAGTACAGAGAGACTAGTATGCTACAACACCCTTCAGCCAGCCCCCATCCACCCTCTGTAAAATAGCTGCTTGCAGGCATTGTCCAACCGTGGCCAGGATTAAGTTGCACCAAGATGCTGATCTTGGGTCAATTTTGCATTTACCCCACTAATGGTTAAGGGTAAGATCGGGTAAGGTTGGCAGATCCTAGATCTGTACCTAAGGGAAACGTCACCCTGGAGCCCGTGGCCGCTAGATCCAACAAAAGCGAGATGCAGAGCAGGTGTCATCTGACAGATGAAAATAGTGTCTCAGTAACGGACACCGTGCTAACACACACAACACACATCTGACTTGGGCCTCTAATGGTTTTACAGCATTTAGATTTTGTAATGGCTAGCTGGCTACAGTACACACCCGGCCTGTTTTACTCGCGTGTGTGTGTGTGTGTGTGTGTGTGTGTGTGTGTGTGTGTGTGTGTGTGTGTGTGTGTGTGTGTGTGTGTGTGTGTGTGTGTGTGTGTGTGTGTGTGTGTGTGTGTGTGTGTGTGCGACTGTGTGTGTGTGTGTGTGTTTGTTTGTTTATGTGTTCATGTGTGTGTGTTCGCACATGTTTTCC
The DNA here is from genome assembly GCF_002021735.2 of Oncorhynchus kisutch. Lineage (NCBI taxonomy): Eukaryota > Metazoa > Chordata > Actinopteri > Salmoniformes > Salmonidae > Oncorhynchus > Oncorhynchus kisutch. The sequence goes on along the minus strand of NC_034183.2, from coordinate 10,669,895 downwards.
TCACCATGGTTAATGCATGATGCCTAGAGCACTGACGCCTAACTAGAGAGCTGTCAGGATCCACCAGCCAAATCAACTCTCATCCCCTACTACATCAAATGGACTGAGTAGAGAAATGAAATGACAACGACAGCTACTGTTGCCCCAGCTACTGTTGCCCCAGCTACTGTTGCCCCAGCTACTGTTGCCCCAGCTACTGTTGGTCCAGCTACTGTTGGTCCAGCTACTGTTTCCACAGCTACTGTTGCCCAAGATACTGTTGCCCCAGCTACTGTTGGTCCAGCTACTTTTGGTCCAGCTACTGTTTCCCCAGCTACTGTTGGCCCAGCTACTGTTTCCCCAGCTACTGTTGCCCCAGCTACTGTTTCCCCAGCTACTCCAGCTACTGTTGCCCCACTTCTATTGCAGAAGGGTGTCAGAAACATACACTATACTTTATTTAGAGGTGGGAGGGGGTCAGTACCCAATAGTGCAGTTGGAGAGGGAGAGAAAGAACAACTGGACAGAGGGTTTATGTCAGAGTGAAAGCATAAAACTCAACATACTGTATGCCCAAACACCAGGAGTCAGGCCAGAGAGGAAAGGAGAAACACCAGGAGTCAGGCCAGAGAGGAAAGGAGAAACACCAGGAGTCAGGCCAGAGAGGAAAGGAGAAACACCAGGAGTCAGGCCAGAGAGGAAAGGAGAAACACCAGGAGTCAGGCCAGAGAGGAAAGGAGAAACACCAGGAGTCAGGCCAGAGAGGAAAGGAGAAACACCAGGAGTCAGGCCAGAGAGGAAAGGAGAAACACCAGGAGTTAGGCCAGAGAGGAAAGGAGAAACACCAGGAGTTAGGCCAGAGAGGAAAGGAGAAACACCAGGAATCAGGCCAGAGAGGAAAGGAGAAACACCAGGAGTCAGGCCAGAGAGGAAAGGAGAAACACCAGGAGTCAGGCCAGAGAGGAAAGGAGAAACACCAGGAGTTAGGTCAGAGAGGAAAGGAGAGATCCACTCTTTAGCATACACACACACACACACACACACACACACACACACACACACACACACACACACACACACACACACACACACACACACACACACACACACACACACACACACACACACACACACACACACACACACACATCCTTAAATCAGTGTTTAGGTCAACTGTTGGTGTGTGTTTGCTGTGTGTTGCGTGCTTGCTACCAGGTGTGTATGTGAGAGATGGAGCAAGAGAAAGACAAGGATGATATCTCTCCTCTCTACAAGTGGTGATCTCATGGGAGGCTGCTGTAGGCAGTTAAGGTTGGCTCTAAGCTCCTGGCAGTGTCCTCCCTCCAGGACTGTTGATGCTTGCCTGCTGCACACCGTCACACGTCTGTGGTTTCTGTTAAACACCATAAACACGTGCTTTTGGCACAACGCTGAGGCAGCCAGGTGATAAAAAGTCTGTTTACACCAAGCACAATCTCTGATACTTGGCGGGCCCAACAGATTTACAATGACAGCTCTGCCTGTGTGTGTGTGTGTGTGTGTGTGTGTGTGTGTGTGTCTGTGTGTGTGTGTGTGTGTCTGTGTGTGTGTGTGTGTGTGTGTATGAGAAAAATAGAAGCACTTTGGGACTTTCTTCCCACCTCAATCTCCTCTTCCTGGTCCTCCTCTTTTTCCTCTTCTCCTCCCTATTTCCTTCCTCCTCCCCCACTCATCTCCTATCTCTTCTTCTTCCTTCTTCTCTTTCTCTTCATCACCCTCCGTTTCTTCCTTCTTCATTCCATTTTCCCCTACTCCCTCTCTCTCTCTCCTTCCCTCTCTCTCCCCTTCTCCTTATCTCTCCCCTTCCCCTTATCTCTCCACTTCTCCCTCCCTCATTTTCTCTCCTTCGCTCCCTCTCTCTCTCTCTCGCTCCCTCTCTCTCCCTCGCCCTCCCGTTCTCCCTCGCTCTCCCCTTCTCCCTCTCTCTCCCCTTCTCCCATTCTCTCTCCCCTTCTCCCTCTCTCTCTCCCCTTCTCCCTCCCCTCTCCCTCTCTCCCACTCCCTCTCCCCTTCTCCTTCTCTCCCTCCCTCCCTCTCACTCTCTCTCTCTCTCTTTACCCTTCTCCCACTCTCTCCCATTCTCCCTCCCTCTCCTCTTCTCTCCCTCTCCCTCTTTCTTTCCCTCTCTCTCTCCCTTTCTCCCTCTCTCTCCCCTTCTCTCTCTCTCCCTCTCTCCTTTTCTCTCCCTCTCTGTCCTCTTCTCTCCCTTCCCCCTCTCTGTCCTCTTCTCTCCCTTCCCCCTCTCTCTCCCCTTCTATCTCTCTCCCTCTCGCCCCTTCTCCCTCTCTCCTCTTCTCCCTCTCTCTCACTCTCTCTCCCCTTCTCCCTCTATCCCTCTCGCTCCCCTTCTCCCTCTCTCCCCTTCTCTGGACTTTGTTCGCAAGTCGTTCATCACCTGAATAGCTCCTCTACTTTGGGAAGGTGTGGACAGTGTGGTATTTTTATCCATTCCCCAATCTAAACATCACTTGATCCTCACTCTGTAGGGTTAAGAAAGGAGGGAGAGATAGAAACCCATCTAGGGTAAAACACATCTCATCATCCTTTACTCCTCTCTTCTCCTCTCCATCCTCCTTTACTCCTCTCTTCTCCTCTCATCCTCATTTACTCCTCTCCATCCTCATTTACTCCTCTCTTCTCCTCTCCATCCTCCTTTACTCCTCTCTTCTCCTCTCCACCCTCCTTTACTCCTCTCTTCTCCTCTCCATCCTCCTTTACTCCTCTCTTCTCCTCTCCATCCTCATTTACTCCTCTCTTCTCCTCTCCATCCTCCTTTACTCCTCTCTTCTCCTATCCATCCTCATTTACTCCTCTCTTCTCATCTCCATCCTCCTTTACTCCTCTCTTCTCCTCTCCATCCTCATTTACTCCTCTCTTCTCCTCTCCATCCTCCTGCGTCTCGCTCTCCCTTCTTCCTCCTCTCTTCAGATGTTCATCAGCGTGGGGGGTATAAATCGTATAAACCCCCCCCACACTCACAGACACCCACGTTTCCCTCGTACAGCGCCAAAGCACAGACGTAGAGTAGAGATACAGGTTGTATTTTCTTTCCCTAAGTGCGTCTATAAATCCTCCCTCTAATTGTGTTTTATGTGAGGCCTAACAGACTGTATGTTTAGCTCTCATAGTGGGAGAAAGACACTCTTCCCTTGGTTGTAAATAGTCTACCAAATATATACAGTATATGTCAAGCTAGGCGTCCTTTCAGGTTGAGAAGACAAATTATCAACAAATTACAGGGGATTTTGACGGCAAAATTGCATCTTGTTATTAGGAATTGGACTTCCATGTTTTGAGTACACAGGGTGGGAAAGGCCTTTTGGAATTTGAAATATGTTTTGAAGTTCGCCTCTTTTGTAAGCATTTACATTTTGTTTCTTATGGGCTGCATCTCATACATAGTGCATTACTTTGGTTAAAAGTATTGCACTACTTTGGTTAAAAGTAGTGCATTACTTTGGTTAAAAGTAGTGCACTACATAAGGAATAGGGTGCCATTGGGAACGCATCCATTGCCTCCCTTTAATTGACCATTGTTCGTGTTCATCCCATGTGATCCCGCACAGCATGAACTTATTTACAATAATCATAATCCAGTGTTAACATGCTAGGCTTTAATGGGGCTGAATAACTTGTGTCTCAAATGGCACCCTATTCCCATAGGGTCCTGGTCAAAAGTAGTGCACTACATAGGGGATAGGGTGCCATTTGGGACACACTCCAAGTTAGTTGTATTCAAGCCTTTTGAGAGCCTCATGACCACAATAGCCTATGCGCAGACCTCTCAAACTAAAAATTAAGCCATTCAAATGCCCATGTGCTTATGAATACTTGTCCTTTTGTTAGGATCTAGTCCCACAGATGAGCCATTGTCCACTTAACCATTTTTTATCTAGAAAATCCCTTTGGGGGGTTTCCATACTGGAAGAGAAGAATGCCGTCTTGACTGCTTGACGTCTCCGGTATCTCTCTCTCTCTCTCTCATACACACTGGGGGCATAGAGATGAATGCTGAACATAATATTCAGAGAATCTAAAGAGACCCATTGAGAGATTTAGTGGAGTGGTTTCCATCGCATTCTGCTTAGCCAATAACATGTACCTTGAGTGACAGAACCAGGATACTATCTTGTGTGATCCTCTCCTCTCTCCTCCTGTAGAGACGACCTGTATGGAGAGACTTCTGTCTAAAGACTGGAAAGACAGGATGGAAAGACTGAATGCCAGCAAACTCCTAGGAGAGGTCAAAGGTGAGACTTTGCATCAAAGATGGCCGTTATTCATGGGGTATCCCACACTCTCTTGTAGTTACACTGCATTTGGAAAGTATTCAGACCCCTTGACTTTTTCCACATTCTTTTTTACGTTACAGCCTTATTATAGAATAGATTAAATAAAAAACATCCTCATCAATCTACACATAATGCCCCATAATGATGAAGCAAAAAACGTTTTATTTTATTTTAAATGTTAGCTAATTTATATATTTTTAAAACAGACCTTATTTACATAAGTATTCAGACCCTTTGCTATGAGACTCGAAATGGAGCTCAGGTGCATACTGTTTCCATTGAGCATCCTTGAGATGTTTCTACAACTTGATTGGCGTCCACCTGTGGTAAATTCAATTGATTGGACATGATTTGGAAAGGCACACACCTGTCTATATAAGTTCCCACAGTTGACAGTGCATGTCAGAGCAAAAACCAAGCCATGAGGTCGAAAGAATTGTCTGTAGAGCTCTGAGAGAGGATTGTGTCGAGGCACAGATCTGGTGGAAGAGTAGCAAAATGTTTGTGCAGCATCAAAGGCCCCAAAGAAGCAGTGGCCTCCATCATTCTTAAATGGAAGAGGTTTGGAACCACCAAGACTCTTCCTAGAGCTGGTCGCCCGGCTAAAATGAGCAATCGAGGGAGAAGGGCCTTGGTCAGGGAGTTGACCAAGAACCCAATGGTCACTCTGACAGAGCTCTAGAATTCCTCTGTGGAGATGGGAGAACCTTCCAGAAGGACAACCATCTCTGCAGCACTCCACCAATCAGGCCTTTATGGTAGAGTGGCCAAACGGAAGCCACTCCTCAGTAAAAGGCACATGACAGCCCACTAGGAATTGCCCAAAAGGCACCTAAAGACTCTCAGACCATGAGAAACAAGATTCTCTGGTCTGATGAAACCAATATAGAACTCTTTGGCCTGAATGCCAGGCGTCACGTCTAGAGGAAACTTGGCAACATCCCTATAGTGAAGCATGGAGGTGGCAGCATCATCATGCTGTGTGGATGTTTTTCAGCGGCAGAGACTGGGAGAGCAGTCAGGATCGAAGGAAAGATGAATGATGCAAAGTATAGAGAGATCCTTGATGAAAACCTGCTCCAGAGAGCTCAGGATCTCAGGCTGGGGGTGAAGGTTCACCTTCCAACAGGACAACGACCCTAAGCACACAGCCAAGACAACGCAGGAGTGGCTTTAGGACAAGACTCTGAATGTCCTTGAGTGGCCCAGCCAGAGCCAGGACTTGAACCCTGAAAATAGCTTTGCAGCGATGCTCCCCAGCCAACCTGACAGAGCTTGAGAAGATCTGCAGAGAAGAATGGAAGAAACTTCCCAAATACAGATGTGACAAGCTTGTAGCGTCATACCCAAGAAAACTCAAGGCTGTAATCGCTGCCAAAGGCGCTTCAACAAAGTACTGAGTAAAGGGTCTGAATACTTGTGTAAGCATTCTTTTCATGTCCAGGTTGAAATTATAACTTTGATTAAATGTATGTCAAATCAGTCCACTTTCTAATGTGTGTATTCCTCAGAAGTAACTTTGACAAGCCTATACACGAGGTGGGGTAAATGCTCTTATGTGCAAAGTAAGCCAATCTGAATTTGTAGTTAGGAAAGCTAACTGATTTCAGTGTGTTGAATTCAATTCAAACTCCCATTGGGAATAGCTTGTGAATAGACACAGGTGGAGGACGGTTACATAGAATCACACACAGGCATGTTTTAGCTGGATCTAGTTTACACTTGAATATCACATCAATTATGCTTTTACACACACACACACACACACACACACACACACACACACACACACACACACACACACACACACACACACACACACACACACACACACACACACACACACACACACACACACACACACTTAGAGAGAGAGAGAAAAAGTCTCATCCGTTAGTCTACTGCTTAGGTCTACTGCTTCATTAGCATGCAAACTAGGAGGCTTAAACGCATTAAGACCCACAGCGTGTTGAATGATGAATGAACAAGTGTTTTAGTGTGGTTAACATCTATACAGTTCTATGCATGCTTTTAGGATTGGCCGTGAGGCTGTATATTGTATGAAAGCTGACTTTCAGAGATGACTGTCTTTACCTCCTACCCATACCCACCATGGGCACGCACAAACCCACACACACACCCCAGTGGAGGCTGGTGGGAGGAGCTATAGGAGGACGAGCTCAATGTAATGGCTGGAATGGAATAATGCGGAAACCATATGTTTGATACCATTCCATTTATTCCATTCCAGCCATTACAATGAGCTCGTCCTCCTATAGCTCCTCCCACCAGCCTCCACTGACAGACACATACACACACTGAATGGGAATTATTTTATTTGAAACATTTCCCAGTTAATTTCACCATACTTCAGTCCTCCTCAGTGTCTGAGTAACAACGGCACAGGCTTATTATATCTGATAAAACAATAAAAAAAGATCATTAATAACTGATATCCTGCTGCAAAATCATCCAAGAATCTAAAAACATCTTACGCAACATGTTTCATACAGAATTTGCGCTGGTTTAAAGAAAATCCTCCTGGCATTGTAAAAAAAGAAAAAGAAAAAAAAGCCTTTAGTGAAATGTGTTGTTTTACAGGGTCAGTCATGGTAGTATGGCGCCCCTGGAGCAAAGTAGGGTTATATACCTTGATCAAGGCCACATCGACAGATTGTTTTTGGTTACTGCCCCAACACTCTAGCCGCTAGGATGAAAGTTCGATTGAGGGAGATAACATTATGACTACGTCTCAACTGGCACCACATTCCCTACATTGTGCACTACTTATGAACAGAGCCCAATAGGTCCTGGACAAAAGTAGTGCACTATATAGGGAATAGGGTGCCATTTGGGATTCACGCTTGATGAGCTTTCTGAATCCAACCCTCTCATTCCTCATCAATCTGCTCCTTCTTAGCGGCGCTCTGAAAATGCCATTTAGATTGCCCACTTAGAAAGGGCAGCATTTCCTCTGCAGATAACGTAAAAAATACACAGAAACACAAATTGGAACAGGATTGACATTGAGCCTCCTCACTTCAACTCTCATACTTAAGCAGCTGGAGCTGTCTCTCTCTCTCTCGTATTCATTTTCTCTACGTCTCTCTTTTTGTCTCGCTCTCCGACTCTTCGTCTCGCTCTCTCTCTCTCGTATGAATTTTCTCTACGTCTCTCTTTTTGTCTCGCTCTCCGACTCTTCGTCTCGCTCTCTCTCTCTCGTATTAATTTTCTCTACGTCTCTCTTTTTGTCTCGCTCTCCGACTCTTCGTCTCGCTCTCTCTCTCTCTCTCTCTCTCTCTCTCTCTCTCTCTCTCTCTCTCTCGCTCTCTCTCTCTCTCTCTCTCTCTCTCTCTCTCTCTCTCTCTCTCTCTCTCTCTCTCTCTCTCTCGCTCTCTCGCTCTCTCTCTCTCTCTCTCTCTCTCTCTCTCTCTCTCTCTCTCTCTTTCTCACTCACTCTCTCTTACACACAGAGCACTCTGTTCCACCAGCTGTGTCCTCACTTCAAAACACTGTGATTCAATTCAAACGGCCGACACTTCTTAATGCTCGACATGGAACGGGGACTAACCACAGAGAGATAGATGGATAGATATAGGACTGTTTTGCTGTGAATCACACGCAACACCATCAACATATTTGTTCATTCACAGTTATCTTTAGTCTTGACGAATCTTACAATATTCTCCCAGATTTTTCCTCCCGTTGGCCTGAGAAAACCTGTGTAATAGAGTGTTCGGTAACGTTAGTGTACCAGTCTTGGGTTTGAATCTGTGCCGTTTTTTAGATTTTTAATTGATAAAGGTTTAGGGAAGGAACCAGCCTAATATACAGAAGCAGTTGAGGTTCATTGACTATCTATCATCTTTTGACAGTTTATTAGGTACACCCATCTAGTACCGGGTCGGACCTAGGGCTGTGGTGGTCATGTCAGCTGGTGATTGTCAAGCAAATAACCGCAGGTCTCACGGTAATTAACCGTTGATTAACAAACACCTTTAGGGCCTCCCGGATGGCGCATCGGTCTAAGGTACTGCATCGCAAGCAGTGCTAGAGGCGTTAATACAGATCCGGGTTTGTTCCCGGGCTGTGCCACAACCGGCCGTGACCAGTTTAAACTGGTCTAAATAAATATGATGTGAAGAAAATGTTGTCCTTGTAAGGCCCTGATCTGGCTTTGCATTATGGCTGTGGGCTACACTAGTTAATTTAGCAGACAAGATTTGTGTAGAATTCTGTGGCATTATTTTATATTATTTTATAGTTTGAAGAATACAATTGAAGATAGCTGAATGAAATAGAAAGGATATCTTCTCCAATCGATTTGAGGGAGTGTGCACATGCTGCTATTCAGTGTTGAGCGGCTAACAAAGAAATAGGTACCCCTATATGCTTAATTTAGAGTTATTTATGTAACTTTAGTTGTGATGCTATATGTTTAGATTTTTAATACATTCTAAAGCTAGATGATTTGACTCTGATTTGAAAAAAGTCCCATGAAAGGCATGAGCTCTGCTTTGTTTTTTTTTTGCGCAGGCTTTGCACACTTCATCAGTCTTTAGTTCACAATTTCACAATTTCCTGGCTGCATCCCCTTTGTGTGGCCGTAATGCCCCTTAAAAAAAAATCCATGTCTTTTGAGGCTAGTGGTCGTTGTGCCCTTGGGCTGACTATAATAATTACAATTCCCTTCTCCCTGCTGCATGCCGAAGCACCCAACTCTCACTCACTTGGCTCTCCGTCATGTGTTCGGGTCTTTCTCATAGTCTGGGACAGTTGTGGGATGCGATAGATCCCAAATTAATACAACCACTAGCATAAAATAAACTGTTCAAGCAGTTGCCATACCAAGCGGTGATGCAGCCAGTCAAGATGCTCTCAATGGTGCAGCTGTAGAACGTTTTGAGGATCTAAGGGCCCATGCCAAATCTTTTCAGCCTCCTGAGGGGGAAGAGCCATTGCTGTGCCCTCTTCACCACTGTGTTGATATGTGTGGACCATGATAGTTCCTTAGTGATATGAACACCGATAAACTTGAAGCTCTCGACCCGTTCCACAACAGCCCTCCGTTTTCTGTAGGCTGTAGGATGTCTCATTGTTGCCGGTGATGGAGCTTATAACCTTTGTGTTGTCTGCAAATGTAATGATGGTGTTGTGCATGGCTACGCAGTTGTAGGTGAACAGTGAGTACAGGAGGGGACTACGCACGCACCCCTGAGGGGCCCCTGTGTTTAGGGTCATCATGATGAATGTGTTGTCGCCGAACCACACTACCTGGGGGTGGCCCGTCAAGAAGTCCAGGATCCAGTTCAGACGGAGGTGTTTATTCCCAGAGTCCTTAGCTTAGTGATGAGCTTGGAGGGCACAATGGTATTGAACACTGAGCTGTCGTCAATGAACAACATTCTCCAATAGGTGTTCCTTTTGTCCAGGTGGGAAAGGGCAGTGTGGAGTGCAATAGAGATTACGTCATCTGTAGATCTGTTAGGATGGTATGCGAATTGGAGTGGGTCCAGGGTGTCTGGGATGATTGTGTTTATGTGAGCCCTGACCAGCCTTTCAAAGTTATTCATGGCTACAGAACGGACTGCAACAGAACGACCAGAACGGGCTACGGGGCGATAGCCATTTAGAAAGGTTACCTTGGCGTGCTTGAGCACGGGGACTACGGTGGTCTGGTTGAAACATGTAGGTATTACAGTGAAGACACTTGCCAGCTGGTCAGCGGATGCTCTGAGTAATCGTCCTGGTAGTCCGTCTGGCCCTGCTGCCTTGTATGTTAACCTGTTTAAAGGTTACATGTCAGCTACGGAGAGCGTGATCACACAGTCTTCTGGAACAGCTGGTGCTCTCATATATAGCTCAGTGTTTCTAGCCTAGAAGCACGCATAGAAGGTATTTAGATATTCTGGTGGGCTCTCATCCCTGGACAGCTCGCGGCTGGGTTTCCCTTTGTAATCTGCGATAGTTTGCAAACCCTCGCACATCCGACGAGCGTCAGAGCCAGTGTAGTTGATCTTGGTTCTGTAGTTACACTTTGCCTGTCTGATAGTTCGTTGGAGGGCATAACAGGATTTCTTATAAGCGTCCGGGTTATGGCAGTTCTAGCCTTTAGCTCAGTGTGGATGTCATTTGTAATCCATGGCTTCTGGTTGGGATATGGGCGTACGTCACTGTGGGGACAACGTCGTCGATGCACTTAATGAAGCCGGTGAAAGATGTGGTAAACGCCTCAGTGCCATCAGAAGAATCCCTGAACATATTCCAGTCTGTGCTAGCGAAACTGTCCTGTAGCTTAACATCCACTTCATCGGACCATTTCCGTATTGAGTGCATCACTGGTACTTCCTGTTAGAATTTTTGCTTGTAAGCAGGAGTCAGGAGGATAGAGTTATGGTCAGATTTGCCAAATGGAATGAGATGGAGAGCTTTGTATGCATCTCTTTGTATAGAGTTAAGGCGATCTAGAGTTTTTTCACCTCTAGTTGCACAGGTGACATGCTGGTAGAAATGAGGTAAAACGAATTTCAGTTTTCCTGCAATAAAATCACTGGCCACTAGGAGCTCCGGCTCTGGGTGAGCATTTTCTTGTTTGCATATGACCCTATACAATTCGCTGAGTATGGTCTTAGTGCCAGCATCGGTTTGAGGTGGTAAATAGACAGCTATGAAAAATATAGATGAAAACTCTCTTGGTAAGTAGTGTGGTCTACAGCTTATCATGAGGTATTTTAACTCAGGCGAGCAGAACCTCGAGACTTCCTTAATATTAGAGATTGTGCACCAGCTGTTGTTAACAAAGAGACACACAACCCCTCCTCTAAGCTTCCCCGACACAGCCGTTCTGTCCTGCCGATGAATTGAAAAAAACATCTAGATTTCTATTTACCATGTCCTTTTTCAACCACGACTCAGAGAAACATTGAATATTAGTTCTTCAGATCACGTTGACAGGATAGTCTCGAACGGAGCTCATCCAGGTTGTTCTACTGTGATTGCACGTTCGCCAATAGCACGGGGGTTAGAGGCAATTTATTCACTATTCGATGTAGTCTTGTCAGGTATCCCGCACGCCGGTCTCTATAGCGCCGTCTCCTCATTCGAGTCTCGGGATTTGGGCCTGGTCCGCGATAATCAATGTGTCTTTCGCCTCTGACTCCTTGTCCAAATTGAGGTTAGTGATAGCTGTTCTGATGTCCAGAAGCTCTTTCCGGTCATAGGAAATGATGGCGGAAACAATGTGTACAAAAAAGTTACGATAGCCTAAGAAAAATATACAAGCCCGTAAAATGGCCACCATTCCCTCCGACGCTATTACTCATTGCACTTATAGAAGAAGGAAGGTAGAGGATTATGTCAATTTCCCCTGGGCTTCATCCATCCTCAGGCTTTTATCGTTACAGAAAGAGTTTCATAAAGGTGGTATCCCAAATGGCCCCATATCCACTTCATAGTGCACTACTTTTGGACCATCATAGTCAATAGATGGAACAGAGAGTCTTCAAGTGTATTCCACTCTTGCACTTATTGTAGATACACTGTTCTCTTAGTTACAAGAATCCATCTGGATAAAGCTACTGAAAGCTACTGAAAGCTACTGTATGGAAATCCTTTTTGCCAACACTTCCCACTGAAAACGGGTGAGAGAGACATCGTTGATTCCCGAATGCCTAACAAGCACACCGCAATTCCGGTGAACATTGGATGATGTCTAATGTATTTGACCATCTGCAATTTGAGTGGCAGTTAGCCTAGGTTAATAGGGGCAGGGTTGCTACTGAAAGGTTGCTGGTTTGATTCCAGGACCGGGTGGAAAGAATCTGAGAAGTTTTGAGCCAGCTATTAGAGGGTTGCTAGATACAAATCATAGAAAGATCTGCTGCTGTTGTGCCCTTGAAGAAAATATCTGTCTTGTATGGATTCATAAAGTATTCTTATTTAATTTAATAACATATATTTATAATGTACAGTATAATGGGAAATGTATTACTCTTTACATGCAGTGGAGAATGGATCAATGGAATGGAAAAGTGAACCATTGTTAACCAGATCTGGATGCATGCCAAATGGCATCCTGTACCTTATATAGTGCACTATAATTGTCCAGAGCCCTATGGGCCCTGGTCGAAAGTAGTGCACTACGTGGGGAATAAGGTGTCATTTTGGATGCATCCCTACAGATGCACTAATATCACTCTTTTACCTAGTCTAAGATACAGTCCACCCTTTTCTATACCAACTGTAGGAAGGAGACATCTCGGCAACAAAAGTGGCACAGTTCAGAGAAGGGAGACCTTGAATGGAATATAGCAGATAGAAAATGATCATGTATACATTCATATCTCACTTATGTGAGGTGAGTCATAGATGTATGTTTTCTCTCTCTTGCTCTTTCTCCTCCCCCCTCTTTCTTTCATACTACTTTCTCTCTTTATTTCTTTCTCCTCACTCTATCCCCCCATCCCTCCGTTTCTCCTCTCTCTCTCTCTCTCTCTCTCTCTCTCTCTCTCTCTCTCTCTCTCTCTCACTCTCTCTCTTTCTCTCTCTCTCACTCTCTCTCTTTCTCTCTCTCTGTTTCTCCTCTCTCTCTCTCTCTGTTTCTCCTCTCTCTCTGTTTCTCCTCTCTCTCTCTGTTTCTCCTCTCTCTGTGTCTCCTCTCTCTCTCTGTTTCTCCTCTCTCTCTCTCTCTGTTTCTCATCTCTCTCTGTTTCTCCTCTCTCTCTCTCTCTCTCTCTCTCTCTCTCTCTCTCTCTCTCTCTGTTTCTCCTCTCTCTCTCTGTTTCTCCTCTCTCTCTCTGTTCTCCTCTCTCTCTCTCTCTCTGTTTCTCCTCTCTCTCTGTTTCTCCTCTCTCTCTCTGTTTCTCCTCTCTCTCTCTGTTTCTCCTCTCTCTCTCTCTCTCTCTCTCTCTGTTTCTCCTCTCTCTCTCTGTTTTCTCCTCTCTCTCTCTCTCTCTCTGTTTCTCCTCTCTCTCTCTGTTTCTCCTCTCTCTCTCTGTTTCTCCTCTCTCTCTCTCTCTCTCTCTCTCTCTCTCTCTCTCTCTCTCTGTTTCTCCTCTCTCTCTGTTTCTCCTCTCTCTCTCTCTGTTTCTCCTCTCTCTCTCTCTGTTTCTCCTCTCTCTCTCTCTCTGTTTCTCCTCTCTCTCTCTGTTTCTCCTCTCTCTCTCTCTCTGTTTCTCCTCTCTCTCTCTCTCTCTCTCTCTCTCTCTCTCTCTCTCTCTCTCTCTGTTTCTCCTCTCTCTCTCTGTTTCTCTCCTCTCTCTCTCTGTTTCTCCTCTCTCTCTGTTTCTCCTCTCTCTCTCTCTGTTTCTCCTCTCTCTCTCTCTCTGTTTCTCCTCTCTCTCTCTCTCTCTCTCTGTTTCTCCTCTCTCTCTCTGTTTCTCCTCTCTCTCTCTCTCTCTCTCTCTCTCTCTGTTTCTCCCCTCTCTCTCTTTCTGTTTCCCCCCTCTCTCTTTCTGTTTCCCCCCTCTCTTTTTCTGTTTCTCCCCTGCCCTCTCTTTCTCACCCTCCTTTCTTCTGTCCCATCCCCTCTTTCTCTCCATCCCCTCTCTCGCTCTCTCTCCATCCTCCCCCTCTCTCTTTCTCCCCCCTTCTCTCTCTCTCTCTCTCTCTCTCTCACTCTCTCTCCATCCTCCCCCTCTCTCTTTCTCCTCCCCACTCTCTCTCTCTTTCCCCTCCCTCCCTCCTTCTCCCCCCTTCTCTCTCTCTCTCTCTCTCTCTCTCCATCCTCCCTCTCTCTCTTTCTCCTCCCCACTCTCTCTCTCTCTTTCCCCTCCCTCCCTCCTTCTCCCCCCACTCTCTCTCTCGCTCTCACTTTTTTCTCTCCGTCAGGTACCCCAGAGAGTTTGGAGGAGAAGGAGCGGCAGCTGTCCACCATGATCGGCCAGCTTATCAGCCTGCGGGAGCAGCTCCTGGCGGCCCACGACGAGCAGAAGAAGATGGCTGCGTCACAGATGGAGAAACAGAGGCAGCAAATGGAGCTGGCCCGCCAGCAGCAGGACCAGGTGTGTGTGTGTGTGTGTGTACTGTTTGTGTGTGTGTGTGTGTGTGTGTGTGTGTGTGTGTGTGTGTGTGTGTGTGTGTGTGTGTGTGTGTGTGTGTGTGTGTGTGTGTGTGTGTGTGTGTGTGTGTGTGTGTGTGTGTGTGTGTGTGCGTGCGTGCGTGCGTGCGATGAGTCTGAACATGTGTGTTGACAAATTATGTTTGGACAAGTTCTTTATTCCCATCACCCTATTATGAGACAACACATTCCATCACATCACAAAAGAAAAGTGAGCATGAGCAGTAGACGGACACATTCCAATATTAGCCTGTTATTTAGCTGTTCAGACATGATGGAATAATGACCTATATTGACGCCACTGAGAAGGCATGCCTAAATGAATCCTGACACATGTTTGGGTGGGTGACGTCCCGCAATGAACAGCCTGTAATTAAATCCATCACAATAAATATAAACAATGGGCCAGCAGTTTGTATTCTATTTTTTTCTCACTGAGTAGCTGGAGTAAACACTCCACCTTGTGTGGTTGGGCAATTCTAGCTGTCAGTCATTGCCCCTGATGACAGGTAGCCGAGGGGGAGTCAGGCTTGTGCCAGTCAGCCGTAAACATGTCAATCTCATTGCCGATAGCGTCTCTTGAATACGTGTTACTGCCAGTGTTACATAATCCACTAGGTTCACTCTCGTCCCCCAATATATACATCTTTGTCTCATTTTTGACTCAGCCCTTTCCCCTGATTTTCTCTTTTCCCTCCTGTTGCTGCTCTCTCTGTTCTATCACCTTAAATGTGAAAAATTTATATTTGTTTAAGCTCAAATGCCCTTCTTTCATATCATCTCTTTGTTCTCCATTCTTTCACGTCATCTTGTCTTTAGTCGTTCTCTTGTTTTATAATGTCTTGTTTTTGTCTCATTCTTTTCTCACTCTGTTCTGTCGGTCTTGTATCCTTAGCTTGCTGTGTTCAAACTCAAAACTCAAACTTTAAAGAATGTTTGCATGGCATTCCCTTTGTTCTGTGGTTTGTCTTTGTCTCCTCAACATCTCACATCTCCTTTTCTCATTCATGTCTCATTCTTTTCTCACTCCTGCCCTCTCAGATTGCGAGGCAACAGCAGCAGCTCATGCAGCAGCAGCACAAGATCAACGTTCTCCAGCAGCAGATACAGGTCAGTGTTGACTAATGTTCTCCAGCAGCAGATACAGGTCAGTGTTGACTAATGTTCTCCAGCAGCAGATACAGGTCAGTGTTGACTAATGTTCTCCAGCAGCAGATACAGGTCAGTGTTGACTAACGTTCTCCAGCAGCAGATACAGGTCAGTGTTGACTAATGTTCTCCAGCAGCAGATACAGGTCAGTGTTGACTAATGTTCTCCAGCAGCAGATACAGGTCAGTGTTGACTAATGTTCTCCAGCAGCAGATACAGGTCAGTGTTGACTAACGTTCTACAGCAGCAGATACAGGTCAGTGCTGACTAACGTTCTATAGCAGCAGATACAGGTCAGTGTTGACTAATGTTCTCCAGCAGCAGATACAGGTCAGTGTTGACTAACGTTCTACAGCAGCAGATACAGGTCAGTGTTGACTAACGTTCTACAGCAGCAGATACAGGTCAGTGATGACTAACGTTCTATAGCAGCAGATACAGGTCAGTGTTGACTAACGTTCTCCAGCAGCAGATACAGGTCAGTGCTGACTAACGTTCTCCAGCAGCAGACACAGGTCAGTGCTGACTAACGTTCTCCAGCAGCAGACACAGGTCAGTGTTGACTAACGTTCTACAGCAGCAGATACAGGTCAGTGATGACTAACGTTCTATAGCAGCAGATACAGGTCAGTGTTGACTAACGTTCTCCAGCAGCAGATACAGGTCAGTGCTGACTAACGTTCTCCAGCAGCAGACACAGTTCAGTGCTGACTAACGTTCTACAGCAGCAGATACAGTTCAGTGTTGACTAACGTTCTCCAGCAGCAGATACAGGTCAGTGTTGACTAATGTTCTCCAGCAGCAGACACAGTTCAGTGCTGACTAACGTTCTACAGCAGCAGATACAGGTCAGTGATGACTAACGTTCTCCAGCAGCAGATACAGGTCAGTGTTGACTAACGTTCTACAGCAGCAGATACAGGTCAGTGTTGACTAACGTTCTACAGCAGCAGATACAGGTCAGTGATGACTAACGTTCTATATCAGCAGATACAGGTCAGTGTTGACTAACGTTCTCCAGCAGCAGATACAGGTCAGTGCTGACTAACGTTCTCCAGCAGCAGACACAGTTCAGTGCTGACTAACGTTCTACAGCAGCAGATACAGGTCAGTGTTGACTAACGTTCTCCAGCAGCAGATACAGGTCAGTGCTGACTAACGTTCTATAGCAGCAGATACAGGTCAGTGATGACTAACGTTCTATAGCAGCAGATACAGGTCAGTGATGACTAACGTTCTATAGCAGCAGATACAGGTCAGTGTTGACTAACGTTCTCCAGCAGCAGATACAGGTCAGTGCTGACTAACGTTCTATAGCAGCAGATACAGGTCAGTGATGACTAACGTTCTATAGCAGCAGATACAGGTCAGTGATGACTAACGTTCTATAGCAGCAGATACAGGTCAGTGCTGACTAACGTTCTACAGCAGCAGATACAGGTCAGTGCTGACTAACGTTCTACAGCAGCAGATACAGGTCAGTGTTGACTAATGTTCTACAGCAGCAGATACAGGTCAGTGCTGACTAACGTTCTACAGCAGCAGATACAGGTCAGTGTTGACTAACGTTCTATAGCAGCAGATACAGGTCAGTGCTGACTAACGTTCTCCAGCAGCAGATACAGTTCAGTGATGACTAACGTTCTCCAGCAGCAGATACAGGTCAGTGCTGACTAACGTTCTACAGCAGCAGATACAGGTCAGTGCTGACTAACGTTCTCCAGCAGCAGATACAGGTCAGTGTTGACTAACGTTCTACAGCAGCAGATACAGGTCAGTGCTGACTAACGTTCTATAGCAGCAGATACAGTTCAGTGATGACTAACGTTCTACAGCAGCAGATACAGTTCAGTGATGACTAACGTTCTACAGCAGCAGATACAGTTCAGTGCTGACTAACGTTCTATAGCAGCAGATACAGGTCAGTGTTGACTAACGTTCTACAGCAGCAGATACAGTTCAGTGCTGACTAACGTTCTACAGCAGCAGATACAGGTCAGTGATGACTAACGTTCTACAGCAGCAGATACAGGTCAGTGCTGACTAACGTTCTACAGCAGCAGATACAGGTCAGTGCTGACTAACGTTCTCCAGCAGCAGACACAGGTCAGTGTTGACTAACGTTCTCCAGCAGCAGATACAGGTCAGTGCTGACTAACGTTCTATAGCAGCAGATACAGGTCAGTGCTGACTAACGTTCTCCAGCAGCAGACACAGGTCAGTGTTGACTAACGTTCTACAGCAGCAGATACAGGTCAGTGTTGACTAACGTTCTACAGCAGCAGATACAGGTCAGTGCTGACTAACGTTCTACAGCAGCAGATACAGGTCAGTGCTGACTAACGTTCTACAGCAGCAGATACAGGTCAGTGCTGACTAACGTTCTCCAGCAGCAGATACAGGTCAGTGCTGACTAACGTTCTCCAGCAGCAGATACAGGTCAGTGTTGACTAACGTTCTACAGCAGCAGATACAGGTCAGTGCTGACTAACGTTCTCCAGCAGCAGATACAGGTCAGTGCTGACTAACGTTCTACAGCAGCAGATACAGGTCAGTGCTGACTAACGTTCTATAGCAGCAGATACAGGTCAGTGTTGACTAACGTTCTATAGCAGCAGATACAGGTCAGTGCTGACTAACGTTCTATAGCAGCAGATACAGGTCAGTGCTGACTAATGTTCTATAGCAGCAGAAACAGGTCAGTGCTGACTAACGTTCTCCAGCAGCAGACACAGTTCAGTGCTGACTAACGTTCTACAGCAGCAGATACAGGTCAGTGCTGACTAATGTTCTATAGCAGCAGATACAGGTCAGTGCTGACTAACGTTCTATAGCAGCAGATACAGGTCAGTGATGACTAACGTTCTATAGCAGCAGATACAGGTCAGTGATGACTAACGTTCTACAGCAGCAGATACAGGTCAGTGCTGACTAACGTTCTACAGCAGCAGATACAGGTCAGTGATGACTAACGTTCTACAGCAGCAGATACAGGTCAGTGATGACTAACGTTCTATAGCAGCAGATACAGGTCAGTGTTGACTAATGTTCTCCAGCAGCAGATACAGGTCAGTGCTGACTAACGTTCTATAGCAGCAGATACAGTTCAGTGATGACTAACGTTCTACAGCAGCAGACACAGTTCAGTGCTGACTAACGTTCTCCAGCAGCAGACACAGTTCAGTGATGACTAACGTTCTCCAGCAGCAGATACAGGTCAGTGATGACTAACGTTCTATAGCAGCAGATACAGGTCAGTGCTGACTAACGTTCTCCAGCAGCAGACACAGTTCAGTGCTGACTAACGTTCTACAGCAGCAGATACAGGTCAGTGATGACTAACGTTCTACAGCAGCAGATACAGGTCAGTGATGACTAACGTTCTATAGCAGCAGATACAGGTCAGTGATGACTAACGTTCTCCAGCAGCAGACACAGTTCAGTGCTGACTAACGTTCTACAGCAGCAGATACAGGTCAGTGTTGACTAACGTTCTACAGCAGCAGATACAGGTCAGTGCTGACTAACGTTCTACAGCAGCAGATACAGGTCAGTGTTGACTAACGTTCTACAGCAGCAGATACAGGTCAGTGCTGACTAACGTTCTACAGCAGCAGATACAGGTCAGTGCTGACTGTTCACTGTACCTATTAATTCTCTCTTATCTTAGTCATGTGTTCATACACACACACGTCCACATGCACACACACGTGTATCAATCAAATCTAATTGTATTTGTCACATGCTTCGTAAACAACCGGTGTAGACGAACAGTGAAATGCTTACTTAAGGGACATCCCAACAATGCAGAGAGACATTTTTTTTTAAATAATAGAAAAAAAATAACACGAGGAATAAATACACAATGAGAAATGAATAATTGGCCAATATTCACAGGGTACCAGTACAGAGTCAATGTGTAGGGGTACGAGGTCATTGAGGTAGATATGTACATGTAGGTAGGGGTAAAGTGACTAGGCAACAGGATAGATAATAAATAGTAGCAGCAGCGTATGTGATGAGTCAAAAGAGTTAGTGCAAAAAGGGACAATGCAGATGGTCCTGATAGATATTTGGTTAGCTATTTAGCTGTCCATTTAGCAGTCTTATGTCTTGGGGGAAGAAGCTGTTCAGGGTGTTGTTGGTTCCAGGCTTGGTACATTGGTACCACTTGCTGTGCAGTAGCAGAGAGAACAGTCTATGATTTGGGTGGCTGGAGTCTTTGACAATTTTAGGGCCTTCCTCTGACACCACCTGGTATAGAAGTCTTGGATGGCAGGGAGCTTGGCCCCAGTGAAGTACTGGGCCTCATGCACTACCCTCTGTAGCGCCTTTGGGTCAGATGCCAAGCAGTTGCCATACCAAGCGCTGAAACAGCCAGTCTAGATGCTCTCAATGGTGCAACTATATCCGTTTTTAAGGGTCTGAGGGACCATGCCAAATCTTTTCAGCATCCTGAGGGGAAAGAGGCATTGACGTGCCTACATCGCGACTGTGTTGGTGTATAAGTAAGTAGCCTTGCCTTGTGTGAGCCGGAATGGAGGAGGAGCCTAAATCCTGTTTCTGTAGTATGAGGCAGCCTTACCTCCAATCTATCTCCTTAATGCTGAGTGCCTGGTCCCATTTTTATAGTTTTTGGTATGTCTCGGCCAGGGATGGAACTCACAATCTTCCACTCTTATGGCGGACACTCCTTAGTTAATTCCTTAGTGATTTGGACACTGAAGAACTTGAAGCTCTCAACCCGCTCCACTATAAGCCCCAGCGATGTGAATGGGGGTGGGCTCGGCCCTCAGTTTCATGTAGTCCATGATCAGCTCCTTTGTGTCACTGATGTTGAGGGAGAGGTTGTTGTCCTGACATCACACTGCCAGGTCACGGATCTCTTCCCTATAGTCTGTCTCATCATCGTTGGTGATCAAGAAAGCACTCACAAATGTCCACACACACACACACTAATCCCTGTAATTGACCTGTTTATAGGGGCTTCATTTGCTGGGTCATTGATCATGTCTTGATCAATAGACTATTGAATCCCTACTATCAGCTTCTCTCTATTACCTCTTCTATTTATCAACCCCGTCTCCTTCCTTTCTCCGCATGTTTTCTCCTCTAGTTCGCTCAATCATACTGTTCATCTATTTGCCTCTTGCTACAGTACTTGCTGCCACTCCATTTCTCACACTCTTTCACACTCACCTACGAATATCTCCCGCTTGTCTCTTTCATTCTCATTCCTTCTATCGTAAACTGCTGCAGAGTTTTCTCTCATTCTCCCTTTTCACAAAATTAACTTTTCCAACTGATCCGTCTTCACCACTGGTTCTGACTGGTTGTAAAGACACTGACCCAGAGAGTCAGCCACAGGCTCACTGTGGCTGGGGGAGGCAGTGAGCAAGGGCCCCTGTTCTCTGGAGGTGTTGTGCTTTTAACAAGACTTTCTTTTACAATGCCCCCCTCTGCTTTTAATAAACCACAGATCTGAGTTCATTAGGACCGGGCCTCAGGGGAGAGAGGGTGTGTGTGTGTGTGTGTGTGTGTGTGTGTGTGTGAGACAGTAAAAATACTACTCTCTATGATCACACTGCCTTACGGTGTGTTTTAATGTTGTTGAGAGAAGTTTGGTGTTGGCACGTCTGCAGCTGTCAAGAAGTGCATACAGCAGACCTGGGTTCAAATACTATTTGAAATACTTTCAGCGTTTCCTTTAGCCTCCCTGGAGTGTCAGGTGGGCGGGGTTTTACACCTTTCAGACTTCAGACTCTATCTTCTCTATTGTTACAGGCAAGCTCAATCGAGCACAGATTAAGTATTTGAAATAGTTTCAAATAGTATTTTCAACCAGGTGTGTCATACAGTGCCTCTCAATGCATTTCTAACGCTCTTAAACATGCTAAGTCATTTGAAAGAGCTATGTAAACTTAGATTGCATTGAACAATGCCATTGAGCACACATCAACTCCATCATCCCAGACACCCTGGACCCACTCCAATTTGCATACCGCCCTAACAGATCCATAGAAGACGCAATCTCAATTGCACTCCACACTGCTCTCACCCACCTAGATAAGAGGCATTCCTATATGAGAATGCTTTTCATTGACTACAGCTCAGCTTTCAACATCATTGTCCCCTCCAAGTTTGTCACATAGCTTAGGACCCTGGGACTGAACACCTCCCTATGTAACTGGATCCTGGACTTCCTGACGGGCCACCCCCTGGTGGCGAGGGTAGGCAACATCACCTCCGCCACACTGACCCTCAACATGGGAGCCCCACAGGGGTGTGTGTTTAGTCCCCTCCTGTTCACCCACGACTGCGTGGACACGCATGACTCCAACACCATCATCAAGTTTGCTGATGACACGACGGTGGTAGGCCTGATCACCAACGACAATGAGACAGCCTACAGGGAGGAGGTCAGAGAACTGTTAGAGAACTGGCGGTGTGGTGCAGGAGCAACTGTGCGAGCACACCCCCATCCACATCGACGGCGCTGCATTGAGAGCTTCTTGTTCCTCTGTGTCCAAATCACGTTGAGGATTATAATAAATACCTTTGATGTCATACAAGTAAACAAGAGAGAACTCAAGCCATTTACAGTATGAACGTTTATGATCACTATGTTGATGTACAGTTACAAGATGGCACATGTTATACTCTGGGTTGTCCTGAACACAATGTGTGTCTTATTTTGAAGAAAATTTGCTGAGTAACACACACTTGAATGGACTGTGTTCCAAACAAAAACCCTACAATTGTACTTGCTTCAGTTCCTCGATGGCAAAGCTAGGAGAGCTCAAAAAAAGCACCTTATAGTTGGATCTTTGCTTGAGTCATAAAAGTGCATTGAAATGACTTTACTAGATGTTGTGCAGAAGAGACAGCAGTTAAACCTCTCACTCAAACCGTTGTAATAGTTTCTTTCCTGTCTTCCAAAATGTCAGTGCATTTTCTTATTATGTTACTGAATGTATCCGGAGTATTTTCAGATGTTATTATCAAC
This sequence comes from Oncorhynchus kisutch, assembly GCF_002021735.2. NCBI lineage: Eukaryota > Metazoa > Chordata > Actinopteri > Salmoniformes > Salmonidae > Oncorhynchus > Oncorhynchus kisutch. The sequence goes on along the minus strand of NC_034183.2, from coordinate 10,647,372 downwards.
CAAAGTGGTGAAAAGTACAGTAAATATATAATATAAATGCTTTAGGCTAATTTCCAGCAGTGTAAAGGGTTAAACACACTGGCAGCGCAGCACCACAAGAACAGCCAGTCTGCTACTACTTATCACCTCCAGACCTACTTATTCTAGGGCCCAATGCTCTAAGGGACTGACCAAGGGCTACTGTTTGGGGTTCATACCCTGGGCTGTATCCCAAATGGCACACTATTCCCTACATTTTGCACTACTTTGGAGAAAGAAAGAAAAACGTAGTGCACTCCATAGGGAATAGGGTGCCATTTGGGATTCAGTCTTGGCCTGTACTGTACCTTGGGGCCATCCAGATGACATCAGCATGATCCTGTGTTAAATTCTGTACCCCCGTTCAGATCTTTACTTCCCAGAAGTAACTTGTTAAACAGATGAAAGATGATTAGAGGCATTTACTGTAAGTCCTTCATTCATAGCAATTTGGATGAATGGAAATGACCAAACTTTTTCCTTTTTATGAATCCAAACGTACAACCGTTTACGTAGAATATGTTGTTTTTCTTTCTCTGGGTGTAATGAGTGTTTGTCAGTCCTGTGTTTTATTGTGAGGGAGTGCCCAGTTCAAAGTGACACCGGTTTCCTGTCATGTGGTTTTAAATGTTCTGTAGAAACAGTAGGGAACTTCCAAGGGTTAAAAGAAAGCTTCCGACAGCCTCCCGGTTACACACTCAAGCCACACACACGCACACATTTCCTCAGGGCCACAAAGTCAGGCCCAAACCTCAGAGGCCGGGCAAAACTAACCAGACTAATTAATGACCTCAAACTCCCACTCCTCCTCTTTTCATCGCTTCATTCTGCCCTCTCTCTGTTCTTCACCTACCTCCTCTTTTCATCGCTTCATTCTGCCCTCTCTCTGTTCTTCACCTACCTCCTCTTTTCATCGCTTCATTCTGCCCTCTCTCTGTTCTTCACCTACCTCCTCTTTTCATCGCTTCATTCTGCCCTCTCTCTGTTCTTCACCTACCTCCTCTTTTCATCGCTTCATTCTGCCCTCTCTCTGTTCTTCACCTACCTCCTCTTTTCATCGCTTCATTCTGCCCTCTCTCTGTTCTTCACCTACCTCCTCTTTTCATCGCTTCATTCTGCCCTCTCTCTGTTCTTCACCTACCTCCTCTTTTCATCGCATCATTCTGCCCTCTCTCTGTTCTTCACCTACCTCCTCTTTTCATCGCTTCATCCTGCCCTCTCTCTGTTCTTCACCTACCTCCTCTTTTCATCGCTTCATTCTGCCCTCTTTCTGTTCTTCACCGACCTCCTCTTTTCATCGCTTCATTCTGCCCTCTCTCTGTTCTTCACCTACCTCCTCTTTTCATCGCTTCATTCTGCCCTCTCTCTGTTCTTCACCTACCTCCTCTTTTCATCGCTTCATTCTGCCCTCTCTCTGTTCTTCACCTACCTCCTCTTTTCATCGCTTCATTCTGCCCTCTCTCTGTTCTTCACCTACCTCCTCTTTTCATCGCTTCATTCTGCCCTCTCTCTGTTCTTCACCTACCTCCTCTTTTCATCGCTTCATTCTGCCCTCTCTCTGTTCTTCACCTACCTCCTCTTTTCATCGCTTCATTCTGCCCTCTCTCTGTTCTTCACCTACCTCCTCTTTTCATCGCTTCATTCTGCCCTCTCTCTGTTCTTCACCTACCTCCTCTTTTCATCGCTTCATTCTGCCCTCTCTCTGTTCTTCACCTACCTCCTCTTTTCATCGCTTCATTCTGCCCTCTCTCTGTTCTTCACCTACCTCCTCTTTTCATCGCTTCATTCTGCCCTCTCTCTGTTCTTCACCTACCTCCTCTTTTCATCGCTTCATTCTGCCCTCTCTCTGTTCTTCACCTACCTCCTCTTTTCATCGCTTCATTCTGCCCTCTCTCTGTTCTTCACCTACCTCCTCTTTTCATCGCTTCATTCTGCCCTCTCTCTGTTCTTCACCTACCTCCTCTTGCTTACATTTTTGCTCACTTTTTTTGTGTGTTCCTCATCCCTCCCTTGTTCTTCACCTCCTCTTGGAAGATCTTCATCTGCTCCTCCTCTTCCCTTCGCGTTGCTTTTTCTCATCTCTTTTTGTTCCCATTCTTGATATTTTTTAAATAGCTTATTTTTTTCTTCCTCGCCTCCCTATTCTAACACCCTCTCTAAGACCCTCTCTTCTCTCTTCTCTCTTCTCTTCTCTCTTCTCTCGTCTCTCTTCTCTCTCGCTCTCATCAGTCTTTTCAAATGTTTTCATCTTCACCTTGTATTTTCTATTTTATTTCCTCATATGTAGAATAGTTTTATTCTCTTTCTGCCCTTAAACCTGACCTTGTCCATTCTACCCAGTAGGTAATGTCGTCGCTCCTTACCAATCAGGTGTAAAATGAAGTGAGCTCTCTTGTCAATAGCCAGTATAAGAATTGCTGCCGTGAGGTGAAGTCTGTGCTGTTAGTCCACTAAAGCCACATTAAGACCTAATAGTGCACACAAATGACCAATAGATGCCACCTCAGCAACCAGTAGTGGACACAATGGCTCGTAAAGCCGTTGGGCCAACTGCAATGTTGAAACAAATTCAGCAACTATGGAAAATGACAAGAATGGTGTGAACCATTATGGTAATGGGCTTGTAAGGGATTTGTCTAGAGCTAATGCTGCTGTCAATGCACACAGTGACAGAGGATATGTAAATCAGGTGTGTTAGTGCTAGGTCAAAAACTAAAACGCGTGCCCTTTGGGTCCCCAGGACCAGGATTGGGAAACACTGGCTTAGTGTATTATGATTTAAAAGATGATGATAATCTGTGGTTTGAAAGCATACAAACTGTAGCTCTGCCTACCAAGCTAAACTAGCCACATAAATCAAATGGGAACGGACAGGAATCTCTCTATTTCTCCCACTATCCCTCTGTCTTTCTCTTCATTTCTCTCTCTCTCTCTCTCTCTCTTTTGCTCTTTCTGTCTGTCTGTCTGTCTGTCTGTCTGTCTGTCTGTCTGTCTGTCTGTCTGTCTGTCTGTCTGTCTGTCTGTCTGTCTGTCTGTCTGTCTGTCTGTCTGTCTGTCTGTCTGTCTGTCTGTCTGTCTGTCTGTCTGTCTGTCTGTCTGTCTGTCTGTCTGTCTGTCTGTCTGTCTGTCTGTCTGTCTGTCTGTCTGTCTGTCTGTCTCTCTCTCTCTCTCTCTCTCTCTCTCTCTCTCTCTCTCTCTCTCTCTCTCTCTGTGTCCCCCTCTCTCTCTCTCTCTCTCTGCCCCCCCCTCTCTCTCTCTTTCTCTCTCATCCACAGCCTTTACTGTGCCCACCACACCCCAGTCTTTACACAGTAGGACCATTAATACCGTGTGCACACTTGTGTGTGCCTAAATGCATCTGTGCATGCGCATGTGTTTGAGTATGTGTGTGTCTGGTGGGTAGTTGGGGAAGGGGGCTCTATGTTTTTTTAGGGCTGGGGGAGAGTAGGCCAGTCCATTCATCCCTCTCCTCTAGGAGAAGGCCTGTGCTTTGTGTTTGGTGGAGGGAAGGTATTCCCAGAGGAACACAATGAATGGAGCATTCTCCCCCCCCTCCGCTTGGACACACAGACTTTTTTTTCTCCCTTCATTCTTGCCCTAGTCTCTCGGTGGTGTCACAAGACATGTGTGTGTGTGTGTGTGTCTGGGCCTCCCGTGTGTGTGTGTGTGAACCTTATAGAACCTCCAGGATCTCGATTCACAGTGTTCAGTGGAATCTGATGGTGACTGTGTTCTTAGAAAAACACTCACACTCTCTCTCTCACTCACACACACGCGCACACACACACATGTAGAAATATGAAAGAACATGTTTTTCCCTTTCCATGCGATGGCAATCAAGAAAGAGTATTTGAAAGAAGCATACCGTAAAACTGAAATTAAACGCTGAATTTCAAATAACCGCCTGTCCCTTTTAATAGCCGGGCAACATTTTGGGAAATAAACCCCTGTTTCAAATAAACTCTGTGTCTAAATGAATTGTTTACGAGGTTAACATGAATTGTTTGAGGTTTAATGTTTGATTTGTTACATTAAGTAATTCTGTAATGACAAAAAAAAATGATGGCATTGCCAGTAAGAAACTTTTATTGTCAAACTGCTAACAGCTGAGAACTGCTGCTAGCTAACTAGCAAGCACAACAAGTCAACAACTTTGGGAAAAGAGACCCCCAGAAATTGTCCCGAAAAGGCAAAATCAAAGAAGAGAATAATTATTCTGTCAAGGAAAAGTAAAAAAAAAAGTTTTTATGGAAGCATACGAAGACAAAATAAATGTAACACAGTGTGTAAATGACAATGTATTAGTTCAGGAAATTACATCAACTCAAATCTAATTTTATTGGTCACATACACATGGTTAGCAGATGTTAATGCGAGTGTAGCGAAATGCTTGTGCTTCTAGTTCCGACAATGCAGTAATAACCAACGAGTAATCTAACCTAACAATTCCACAACTACTACCTTATACACACAAGTGTAAAGGGATAAAGAATATGTACATAAAGATATATGAATGAGTGATGGTACAGAACGGCATAGGCAAGATGCAGTAGATGGTATAGAGTACAGTATATACATATGAGATGAGTAATGTAGGGTATGTAAACATTATATGAAGTGGCATTGTTTAAAGTGGCTAAGTGATACATAAAAAAGAAAAAAAACATTATTAAAGTGGCTGGAGTTGAGTCAGTGTGTTGGCAGCAGTGGTGGCTGTTTAACAGTCTGATGGCCTTAAGATAGAAGCTGTTTTTCAGTCCCTCGGTCCCAGCTTTGATGCACCTGTACTGACCTCGCCTTCTGGATGAAAGTGGGGTGAACAGGCAGTGGCTCGGGTGGTTGTTGTCCTTGATGATCTTTATGGCCTTCCTGTGACATCAGGTGGTGTAGGTGTCCTGGAGGGCAGGTAGTTTGCCCCCAGGGATGCGTTGTGCAGACCTCACTACCCTCTGGAGAGCCTTACGGTTATGGGTGGAGCAGTTGCCGTACCAGGCGGTGATACAGCCCGACAGGATGCTCTCGATTGTGCATCTGTAAAAGTTTGTGAGTGCTTTTGGTGACAAGCCAAATTTCTTCAGTCTCCTGAGGTCACCACGCTGTCTGTGTGGGTGGACCAATTCCGTTTGTCCGTGATGTGTACGCCGAGGAACTTAAAACTTACTACCCTCTCCACTACTGTCCCATCGATGTGGATAGGGGTGTGCTCCCTCTGCTGTTTCCTGAAGTCCACGATCATCTCCTTTGTTTTGTTGATGTTGAGTGTGAGGTTATTTTCCTGACACCACACTCCGAGGGCCCTCACCTCCTCCCTGGAGGCCGTCTCATTGCTGTTGGTAATCAAGCCTACCACTGTAGTGTCGTCTGCAATCTTGATGAATGAGTTGGAGGCGTGCATGGCCACGCAGTCGTGGGTGAACAGGGAGTACAGGAGAGGGCTGAGAACGCACCCTTGTGGGGCCCCAGTGTTGAGGATCAGCGGGGTGGAGATGTTGTTACCTACCCTCACAACCTGGGGGCGGCCCGTCAGGAAGTCCAGTATCCAGTTGCACAGGGCGGGGTCGAGACCCAGGGTCTCGAGCTTGATGAAGAGTTTGGAGGGTACTATGGTGTTAAATGCTGAGCTGTAGTCAAATCAAATCAAATCAAATGTATTTATATAGCCCTTCGTACATCAGCTGATATCTCAAAGTGCTGTACAGAAACCCAGCCTAAAACCCCAAACAGCAAGCAATGCAGGTGTAGAAGCACGGTGGCTAGGAAAAACTCCCTAGAAATTGGGATGAATGTTGTTCATCGACTAGAATTAGTCGATGAACAACATTCTCACATAGGTATTCCTCTTGTCCAGATGGGTTAGGGCAGTGTGCAGTGTGGTTGCGATTGCCTCGTCTGTGGACCTATTGGGGCGGTAAGCGAATTGGAGTGGGTCTAGGGTGTCAGGTAGGTTGGAGGTGATATGGTCCTTGACTAGTCTCTCAAAGCACTTCATGATGACGAAAGTGAGTCATTTAGCTCAGTTACCTTAGCATTCTTGGGAACAGGAACAATGGTGGCCCTCTTGAAGCATGTGGGAACAGCAGACTGGGATAAGAATTGATTGAATATGTCCGTAAACACCAGCCAGCTGGTCTGCTCATGCTCTCAGGATGCGGCTGGGGATTCCGTCTGGACCTGTTTTGCTCATGTCGGCTGCAGTGAAGGAGAGTCTGAAGGTTTTGGTAGCGGGCCGTGTTTATGGCACTCTATTGTCCTCAAAGCGAGCAAAGAAGTTGTTTAGTCTGTCTGGGAGCAAGACATCCTGGTCAACGACGGGGCTGGTTTTCTTTTTGTAATCCGTGATTGACTGTAGACCCTGCCACATACCTCTTGTGTCTGAGCCGTTGAATTGCAACTCTACTTTGTCTCTATACTGACGCTTAGCTTATTTGATTGCCTTACGGAGGGAATAGCTACGCTGTTTGTATTCGGTCATGTTTCCGTTCACCTTGCCCTGATTAAAAGCAGTGGTTCGCGCAGTTTCGCTATAATACTGCCATCAATCCACAGTTTCTGGTTTGGGAATGTTTTAATTGTTGCTGTGGGTACGACATCGCCGATGCACTTGCTAATAAACTCGCTCGCTGAATCAGCGTATTTGTCAATGTTGTTGTTTGATGTGGAACATGTGGAACATATCCCAGTCCAGGTGATCGAAGCAATCTTGAAGCGTGGAATCAGATTGGTCGGACCAGCGTTGAACCAGGTATGGGATATACCAGGCTGTGATTATAATTGAAGAGAATTGATGCTTGTTTCTTTCGGCACGATGTGTGAAGAATCCAGCTGGCTGTACCGACTCCGATGGCGTGTCTCGAGTGAGTCATGTTTCCGTGAAGCAAAGAATGTTACAGTCTCTTATGTCTCTCTGGAATGCTACCCTTGCTCGGATTTAATCTACCTTGTTGTCAAGAAACTGGACATTAGCGAATGGTATGCTGGGGAGCGGTGTGCGATGTGCCCGTCTCCAGAGCCTGACCAGAAGACCGCTTCGTCTGCCCCTTTTACTGCGTCGTTGTTTTGGTTCGCCGGCTGGGATCCGATCCATTGTCCTGGGTGGTGGGCAAAACAGAGGATCCGCTTTGGGAAAGTCGTATTCCTGGTCGTAATGATGGTGAGTTGACGTTGCTCTTATATCCAATAGTTCCTCCTGACTGTATGTAATAAAACGTAAGATTACCTGGGGTACTAATGTAAGAAATAACACGTAAAAAAACAAAATACTGCATAGTTTCCTAGGAACGCGAAGCGAGGCGGCCATCTCTGTCAGCGCCGGAAGTATTAAATTAAGACTGATGGAAGTGAATGCTGGAATTAAACAGAGAGCAAATGCATAAAAGCTGTGTGCATTAAATAGACGCCTGGCTCAAATAGAAGCTTGTCTCTAATAAGCGCCTGTTGAGTTCAGCAATTGAAGCAAATAAACTCCTGGGCTATTAATTTAAGTTTTACAGTACGGAAGGCTGGGATGTTTGTGTTTCCTCTCTGTGCTCCCCTTTACCCATGCTCTTTCCCACTCTAGAGACTACTCATTTAACCAGTTGAACTGCGCTCACACATATTCCCCTCATAGTCTCAACTTCTACTGCTATCTGACCAGACCACCATGTTACCTTTTCCACTGAATATTTTGTTAAATAGTTGAGATCAGATAATCAATGTGCAATTATTAGGGATGTCTAGGTGAGGGGCAAAAAAAGGGGCAAAAAGAGAGAGGGGAGACAGAGAAAGAAAGAGGGAAATAGGAAGTGACCGAGATGCAGTGGTTCAGCTTTCATTTGAGAGAGAGACTTCATTGCTTTAACTACTCAGCTGTTAACTTTTAGAGCTTCCAGGCTCAGATAAAATGATATAGGCTTTGTTGAAACCATACACATGGTAGGTGGGTTTGTGTGTGTGTATCTACTCTCTTACCGCTCTCTCTCATCACTCTGGAAGATATGTGCTTGTGAATTGTGGGCTGTTTTGATGTGATGCTAGTTCCACAGGATATATATCTAATTTTGCCCCTGGGGTTCGGTCTGCAACGAGGTCCAGAGGGCCACACTGAAAATTTGTTATTTCCTCACTGTAAACATTTGCAAAAGATAGTGCTCTTTCCATCATTTTCTTTTTGAAATGTTCGATACTCCCTGACTGTCTAGCTTTAATTTCAGTGATTATTAGTGAGCTGGACACAGTCAAGAAACTGTATAAATGTTCGTCCATTATAATTTCTACACTGTTTTGATTAGGTTTTAGTCATTTTAAAGTATATTTAGTTGTTTGTTTTTTAAACTTAAACTGTATGTTTGACACACCTGATCTAAATTCTCTTTCTCTCTCTATTTATCTCTCTCTCACTCTCTCTCTCTTCCATTTAAATGCTTTATTGGCATAATAAATAATTCTTGTATTGACAATAAAGACAATGTTGAACCATTCAAGGTCAGACTTTATTTGGATAGTCCAGCTGTAGATGTTCTACACATGGTCATACTATCAACAAACTATTGATAAGCAACTGCTTGCTAAAGTTACAGTTAGGTTTAGAATAAGGGTTAGGGTAAGGATAAAGGTCAGGGCAAGGTTAAAGGTCAGGGAAAGGATAAAGGTCAGGGCTAGGGTTAGTAGATAGTCTGTAGAGCAGGGATCATCAACTACATTCAGCCGTGGGACGCTTTTCTCTTGAGCGGATGGTCAGGTGGCCGGAACATTATTACATATCATTTGTAGACTGCAAATTGACCGCAAGAAGCCCGAACAGATATAACATTTGACTAAAACATGATAATTTCAAACCTTGCTTACATTTTATATGATCGCATACTGTGCCTTCGGAAAGTATTCAGACCCCTTGACTTTTCCACATTTTGTTACGTTACAGCCTTTTTCTAAAATGGATTAAATAAATTACAATCCTTGAAAAACTACACACAAGGCCCCCATAATGACAAAGCGAAAACAGGGTATTATTATTTTGGGAAAATGTATTAAAATAAAAAACAGAAATACCTTATTTACATAAGTATTCAGAGCCTTTCTAGTTTCTACAACTTGATTGGATTCCACCTGTGGTAAATTCAATTGATTGGACATGATTTGGAAAGGCACTCACCTGTCTATATAAAGGTCCCACGGTTGACAGTGCATGTCAGACCAAAAACCAAGCCATGAGGTTAAAATAATTGTCCGTAGAGCTCCGAGACAGGATTGTGTCGAGGCACAGATCTGGGAGAAGGGTAGAAAAAAATATCTGCAACATTGAAGGTCCCCAAGAAGACAGTGGCCTCCATCTTCAAAGGAAGAAGTTTTGAACCACCAAGACTCTTCCTAGAGCTGGCCGGCTGGCCAAACTGAGCAATCGGGGGAGAAGGGCCTTGGTCAGGGAGGTAACCAAGAACCCTATGGTCACTCTGACAGTGCTCTAGAATTCCTCTGTGGAGATGGGAGAACCTTCCAGAAGGACAACCATCTCTGCAGCACTCCACCAATCAGGCCTTTATGGTAGAGTGGCCAGACGGAAGCCACTTCTCAGTAAAAGGCACATGACAGCCCACTAGGAGTTTGCCAAAAGGCACCTAAAGACTCTCAGACCATGAGAAACAAGATTCTCTGGTCTGATGAAACTAAGATTGAACACTTTGGACTGAATGTGCAGCGTGACATCTGGAGGAAACCTGGCAACATCCCTACAGTGAAGCATGGTGGTGGCAGCAGCATGATGCTGTGTGGATGTTTTTCAGCGGCAGAGACTGGGAGAGCAATCAGGATCGAAGGAAAGATGAATGATGCAAAGTATAGAGAGATCCTTGATGAAAACCTGCTCCAGAGTGCTCAGGATCTCAGGCTGGGGGTGAAGGTTCACCTTCCAACAGGACAACGACCCAAAGCATACAGCCAAGACAACGCAGGAGTGGCTTCGGGACAAGTCTCTGAATGTCCTTGAGTGGCCCAGCTAGAGCCTAGACTTGAACACAATTGAACGTCTCTGGAGAGACCTGAAAATAGCTGTGGAGCAATGCTCCCCATCCATCCTGACAGAGCTTTAGAGCATCTGGAGAGAAGAATGGGAGAAACTCCCCAAATACAGGTGTGGCAAGCTTGTAGCATCATACCCAAGAAGACTGCCAAAGGTGCTTCAACAAAATACTCAGTAATGGGTCTGAATACTTGTGTAAATGTGATTTTTCAGTTATTATTTCTAATACATTTGCACACACACACACAAAAATGTTTTTGCTTTTTCATTATGGTGTATTGTATGTAGGTTGATGAGGGGAAAAAAACTATTAGTTCAATTTTAGAATAAGGCTGTAAAGTAATAATGTGTAAAAAGTCAAGGGGTCTTTCTGAATGTAGCGTATCTCTCTATTGTGCGTGGTGATATACTTGGGAACAGATTTCCTAAATTAATATCACAGTATTTTATGTCCAACAATAAAGATTTAATGGAAATAATAATATATATATATATATTTTTAAATCACGGGTCACCAGTTGGGGAACCCTGCCATAGAGCATCAACAGCTGGACTATCTAAAGGAAGTGTTACATAAATACACTAAGAATCATTCATTAGAAACAGAAGAACAAAGAGAAAAGAAGAAAAAAAACATTTAGAAATATTAATCAGAAAATGTATAAGTAGGACAACTATTGAACTCACTCTGTTTCTCTCAGGTGCAGGGTCACATGCCTCCTCTGATGATCCCAGTGTTTCCTCATGACCAGCGATCTCTGGCCGCTGCCGCCGCTGCTGCACAGCAGGGCTTCCTCTTCCCACACAACATGTCCTACAAACCAGGTACACACACACACACGCGCGCGCACGCGCACACACACGCACACACCTGCGCACGCACGCGCGCACACACACACACACGCGCGCACACGCGCACACACGCACACACATGCGCACGCACGCACGCACTCACACACACACACACACACACACACACACACACACACACACACACACACACACACACACACACACACACACACACACACACACACACACACACACATCAAATATTTGAGTTACATGTGTCTAAGTAAAGATTTGGCTCTGTCTCCCTCTCTGCAGTATTTCACTCTCTTTCCTTTCTCTGTATCGTGCTCCTCTTGCAGAAACCTCCATATCTATTGTCACTGTGCTGTGTCAAACAAGGTCCTGACAGGATTCCCCACATTCACTTCATACACTGAACAGCCCAGGATGTGAACCAAATGGCACACTAATCCCTTTATAGTGCACTACTTTTGACCAGGGTCCATACATGCTCAGAAAAAAAGGGTACGGTTAGGGTACAATATTGTTCCCAGGGGTCCAAAAATACACATAAAATACCTTCAGAGGTACATACAGTTGAAGTCAGAAGTTTACATACAGGTTAGCCATTTAATTTTAAACTCAGTTTCTCACAATTCCTGACATTTAATCCTAGTAAAAAGTCCCTGTCTTAGGTCAGTTAGGATCACCACTTTATCTTTAAGAATGTGAAATGTCAGAATAATAGTAGAGAGAATTATTTATTTCAGCTTTTATTACTTTCATCACGTTCCCAGTGGGTCAGAAGTTTACATACACTCAATTAGTATTTGGTAGCATTGCCTTTAAATTGTTTAACTTGGGTCAAAGGTTTTGGGTAGCTTTCCACAAGCTTCCCACAATAAGTTGGGTAAATGTTCACCCATTCCTCCTGACAGAGCTGGTGTAACTGAGTCAGGTTTGTAGAACTCCTTGCTCGCACACGCTTTTTCAGTTCTGCCCACAAATTTTCCATAGGATTGAGGTCAAGGCTTTGTGATGACCACTCCAATACCTTGACTTTGTTGTCCTTAAGTCATTTTCCCACAACTTTGGAAGTATGCTTGGGATCATTGTCCATTTGGAATACCCATTTGCGACCAGGCTGATGTCTTGAGATGTTGCTTCAATATATCCACATCATTTTCCGTCCTCATAATGCCATCTATTTTGTGAAGTGCACCAGTCCCTCCTGGAGCAAAGCAACTCCACAACATGATGCTGCCTTCCCGTGCTTCACGGTTGGCATGGTGTTCTTCGCCTTGCAAGCGTTCCCCTTTTTCCTCCAAACATAACAATGGTCATTATGACCAAACAGTTCTATTTTTATTTCATCAGACCAGAGGACATTTCGCCAAAAAGTACAATCTTTGTCCCCATGTGCAGTTGCAAACCGTAGCCTGGCTTTTTTTATGGCGGTTTTGGAGCAGTGGCTTCTTTCTTGCTGAACAGCCTTTCAGGTTATGACAATACAGGACTTGTTTTATTATGGATATAGATACTTTTGTACCTGTTTCCTCCAGCATCTTCACAAGGTCCTTTGCTGTTGTTCTGGGATTGATTTGCACTTTTCGCACCAAAGTACATTCATCTCTAGGAGACAGAACTAGTCTCCTTCCTGAGGGGTATGACGGCTGCGTGGTCCCATGGTGCTTATACTTGCGTACTATTGTTTGTACAGATGAACGTGGTACCTTCAGGCATTTGGAAATTGCTCCCAAGGATGAACCAGACTTGTGGAGGTCTACAGTTTTTTTTCTGAAGCCTTGGCTGATTTCTTTTGATTTTCCCATGATGTCAAGCAAAGAGGCGCTGAGTTTGAAGGTAAGCCTTGAAATACATCCACAGGTACACCTCCAATTGACTGAAATTATGTCAATTAGCCTATCAGAAGCTTCTAAAGAAGCCATGACATAATTTTCTGGCATTTTCCAAGCTGTTTAAAGGCACAGTTAACTTAGCGTATGTACTGTAAACTTCTGACCCACTGGAATTGTGATACAGTGAATTATAAGTGAAATATTCTGTCAGTAAGAATTACTTGTGTCATGCACAAAGTAGATGTCCTAACCGACTTGCCAAAACTATAGTTTGTTTACAAGAAATTTGTGGAGGGGTTGAAAAATGAGTTTTAATGACTCCAACCTAAGTGTATGTTAACTTGCCACTTCAACTGTATGTCCTCACATGGTACTGTTCGATATCTTTAGGGTATATGTGTGGATAATCTAGTATAATGGTCAATTCCTTTGCCAATTTTTGAATATAAAAGGTACAATCATCACACTCTCAAAAACAATCATTATCATATTTCCCAGCATGCTCTATTGCAATTATTTGAATTGTTTGTTTAATAACATACATACATTTTTCTAAACGAACCCATTCTGTTAGTAGTTAGAATTATTGCACCCTGTTGGCTGTTCCAGTTTCAATACTTTCGGTAGTCTCATTTATCTAGTGTCCCTACCTTGGCAGTCGTTCTAAATGCAGGTTGCAGGTGATTAAAAGTTCACATTTGAAATGTATCTCCAGTCTGACTGGATTCCAACAGGAATTGCATATCACTCTGCAAACCAGCATGATGTGACTTGTCCAATGTGGCCTGCAAACCATGAGTTTTAGACTTCTCTGTTGGGATTTAACTAGGCTGCCAAAGTATGGCCTTATGATATATGTAATGTATTGTCATAAAGAGTTTGTCTATGATAAAATATTCACCTAGGCCATTAGTTGGTGACGGCTACAGGACTGAAACTCATTTAATGCAACAGTCATGGGTGGTACTAGTAACTCTAAAATCCACTTGAAAGGCGCTCTGGGAAATATGCAAATAAGGCTTTACACCCTACAGTGTTAAACAACACACAATTTATTTATTTTTGCCACATAAAAGGAACAAACTGCTTGGTCACTGTGTTGGTACCCTAAAAGGCAAATGTGGTCAAAAGTAGTGCACTACAATAGGGAATAGGGAGTCTTTCATATTTTAGGACAAAACAGTGTTGTAGTCATAAAAAAAAAAAGATTGAACCTTTATTTAACCAGGTAGGCTAGTTGAGAACAAGTTCTCATAGAGTTACACATGGAATTAACAAACATACAGTCAATAATACAGTAGAACAAAAGAAAACAAAAAGTCTATATACAGCATGTGCAAATGAGGTAAGATAAGGGAGTTAAGGCAATAAATAGGCCATGGTGGTGAAGTAATTACAATATAGCAATTAAACACTGGAATGGTAGATGTGCAGAAGATGAATATGCAAGTAGAGATGCTGGGGTGCAAAGGAGCAAGATAAATAAATACAGTATGGGGATGAGGTAGGTAGATAGATGGGCTGTTTACAGATGGGCTATTTACAGGTGCAGTGATCTGTGAGCTGCTCTGACAGCTGGTGCTTAAATATGGGTCTCCAGCTTCAGAGATTTTTGCAGTTCGTTCCAGTCATTGGCAGCAGAGAACTGGAAGGAAAGACGACCAAAGGAGGGATTGGCTTTGGGGGTGACCAGTGAGATATACCTGCTGGAGCGCGTGCTACGGGTGGGTGCTGCTATGGTGACCAGTGAGCTGAGTAAGGTGGGGCTATAGCTAGCAGAGACTTGTAGATGACCTGGAGCCAGTGGGTTTGGTGACGACTATGAAGCGATGGCCAGTCAACGAGAGCTTACAGGTTGCAGTGGTGGGTAATATTTGGGGCTTTGGTGACAAAATGGATGGCACTGTGATAGACCGTGTCCAATTTGATCATTCTTGTCTACGTTATGAAGTGTGTCAATTTGAGAATGTTGGAGGTTTCATATATACTGCTGTCAAAATGTTGTAAATGAACGATTCATGATTCACAAACAAATCATGTGTTGTAGAAATGAGTTTGTTTGTGAATCATTATTAGTTCATTTGCAACATTGTGACATAGTTTCAACCAAGAATTGTTAACTTCCTGGTTAGTCATTTAAGGAACAATAGATAACTAACGGTGGAATGTTATTGTTTATGATGTTCTGAAAGCATTTCAGTTACACAGCACATCTGCAACATGGAATTTCACTCTTTCACACACTTGCTCAGACACACACACACACACACACACACACACACACACACTCACAGACTCCCTTTCTAGGCAGGAACTATAATCACCACCTGCTCTATCTTTTCTCCTCCTTTCCCACATTACATTATTTTCCCATGGTGCACTACTTTTGAACAGAGCACTATTCACTACATAGTGCACTACTTTTGACCAGAGCCCTATGTAGGGAATAGGGCTCTGGTCAAAAGTAGTGCACCAGTCCTTGTTTTTGAGCAAGAACATAACATATCTTAATTTTTTTTATTTTTTATGTTACTCTAAAAAAAATAAAACCATAAAATAGAGTAACAAAGTTATCCCTCTAAGAAGTATGGCTGTGGTAATGGTTATAACTTTTTTTTGGTTTGTTTACAGTATTTTTATTTTAACATTGAGGCGGACATGGAAAGCCTTTTAGGACAAACAGTGGGGTTTCTGCAGAACATTCTGGTGCTAGATTGTTAAAAGCCTGCTGGATTCATGAGTGCATCGCAATCAGGAATCTTACTGTTAGAAGTTAGAAGTCGTACTGCTCGGAGAGAGCAGAGGTGCATGGACTCTACTGGGATCCATGAGTACAGACATAACACATTAGTAACCTTTGACAAACGCTCATGCCACAATTCATTATAGGCCTGGGCGGGTTCGTCGAGAGGCTAGTAGGCTGTGGGTTTTTGTATGGAGGAAATAGACATGAGGAATACATCTACCATAACTTGTGGGTGAGAAAAACAGAGTTAGAGAGTGTGAGGGACAGAGCGAGAGAACCAGAGAGTGATAAACAGTCAGAGAGACTGGAACCAGAGAGTGATAAACAGACAGAGAGACTGGAACCAGAGAACGATAAACAGTCAGAGAGACTGGAACCAGAGAGTGATAAACAGACAGAGAGACTGGAACCAGAGAACGATAAACAGACAGAGAGACTGGAACCAGAGAACGATAAACAGTCAGAGAGACTGGAACCAGAGAGTGATAAACAGACAGAGAGACTTGAACCAGAGAGTGATAAACAGACAGAGAGACTAGAACCAGAGAGCGATAAACAGACAGAGAGACTGGAACCAGAGAGTGATAAACAGTCAGAGAGACTGGAACCAGAGAGTGATAAACAGACAGAGCGAGAGAACCAGAGAGTGGTAAACAGACAGAGAGACTGGAACCAGAGAGTGATAAACAGACAGAGAGACTAGAACCAGAGAGTGATAAACAGACAGAGAGACTGGAACCAGAGAGTGATAAACAGACAGAGCGAGAGAACCAGAAAGTGGTAAACAGACAGAGCGAGAGAACCAGCGAGCGATAAACAGACAGAGAGACTGGAACCAGAGCGTGATAAACAGACAGAGAGACTGGAACCAGAGAACGATAAACAGTCAGAGAGACGAGAACCAGAGAACGATAAACAGTCAGAGAGACTGGAACCAGAGAGTGATAAACAGACAGAGAGACTGGAACCAGAGAACGATAAACAGACAGAGAGACTGGAACCAGAGAGTGATAAACAGTCAGAGAGACTGGAACCAGAGAGTGATAAACAGACAGAGCGAGAGAACCAGAGAGTGGTAAACAGACAGAGAGACTGGAACCAGAGAGTGATAAACAGACAGAGAGACTAGAACCAGCGAGCGATAAACAGACAGAGAGACTGGAACCAGAGAGTGATAAACAGACAGAGAGACTGGAACCAGAGAACGATAAACAGACAGAGAGACTGGAACCAGAGAGTGATAAACAGTCAGAGAGACTGGAACCAGAGAACGATAAACAGACAGAGAGACTGGAACCAGAGAATGATAAACAAACAGAGAGACTGGAACCAGAGAGTGATAAACAGTCAGAGAGACTGGAACCAGAGAGTGATAAACAGACAGAGAGACTGGAACCAGAGAACGATAAACAGTCAGAGAGACTGGAACCAGAGAGTGATAAACAGTCAGAGAGACTGGAACCAGAGAGTGATAAACAGTCAGAGAGACTAGAACCGGGCGAGAGTGAGACAGAAAGAGCAAGAGTGAGCAAACAAGTATCTGGAGGGGAGGGGGGCAGGTTTACTCTTGGCGTGGTAAACTCCCTCATCTCAGCCTGGGCTATGCATTTTTTTTTGTCTCTCTCCTCCCGATAGGTGTTAACTATACCCCATGTCTCTCTCCTCCTGATAGGTGATAACTATACTCCATGTCTCTCCTCCTGATACCCCATGCAGTTCATTGTATGTTTTGTTGTCTCTCTCCTCCTGATAGGTTATAACTACCCCATGCAGTTCATTGTATGTTTTGTTGTCTCTCTCCTGATAGGTGATAACTACCCCATGCAGTTCATTCCATCCACAATGGCAGCTGCAGCCGCGTCAGGACTGAGCCCGCTACAACTACAGGTAGGCCCATGTGCTTCTTCAGGGAAACATTTCACTTAGCTACACATCTAGGATCAGCTTCCCTACCCCAATCCTTACCTAAACCAGTAGAATTGGAAATGCAAAACTGACCCAAGATCAGCGTCTAGAGGCCACTTCACCCTACATCGCCATGTGCTGCTTCACAAAGGAAAGGTACTGACATGCTAACAAGCATTTACAGTACCAGATTTAGGCCTACTAAGTATCTGCCCCAAATTTGGAACCAGTTTTGTTTTTTATTGTTTTTCCAGAGGAAATTTTGTCTTGAGGGTAGATCCCAATAAGACAAACATATTATCAGAAACATGCTAGTCCACTAAGTCCTTAATGAGAGTTGTTAAACAGCCTAACCACAAAATACTAGCCCGGCATTAGCAACAATGCTAACTAACCAAGCCCCCTATAGACTCCCATGTTTACCAAGCCTATAGACTCTATACCCTAGATATTGAACCCACCACTTCCCTTATCTGAAATATGTTGACTGAGTCAAACAAAGGCCAATATGATAAATCTCTTTGGTATTCCAACCCACTAGCACAACACCTGGCCTAGGCAATGTATCATATTTTTATTGGTGCTTGACACTTATGGTTAGCTTATAGATAATAGTTATCATTGAACATGGCTTCAAAAAAAAAAGAAAAAAAATGCCTTTACCCCAAAGGGCGTACCCCAATTTTACAACATTGTCGTCCACCCCTCCTCTACAGCATATTGGAAAATAACAGAACGTCTCAAATTGTTATATTCGTAGGTAAACTATCACTTTCCGGCGTCAATCATTATTTCTGGTATCGTTGCAGTCAGCTGTTAAACATAACAGCTTTGCCTCAGGTTATTCAGGCTGTAATATGGCTTCCCCTAGCAAAGCTCTCATTAAATGTTATTGACCTAACAAAGCACTGTGTGGTGTCGTTGGGAAACAGAACCTGCTGTTCAGTCAGACAGAATATCTCCACGTGTGCCTTTGAAATGATCAAAGCATCTGTACCTCACAGTGGTGTTGTGTGTGCGTGTTCATTTGTGAGGTAGAACGAAGAGGATGAATGCACCGTGACATGTGTAATCATTCATATTTAAACATCTCAGAGATGGAGAGAAGGAAAACCTGAATGAAAGAGAAAGATGCTCATTATACCGCTTGTTTAGAACAAAAACAAAGTGAAGGGGAGTGGTTGAGATTTATAGACAGATAGGGTAAGCGTCATTGAAGGAAAGAGAAGGTTAGGAATGCTGGAAAAATGATACAAAATCATTTTCTTAGTTTGTAATGACAAAAATGACATAAGAGTTCAGTAGAATGACATACGTCTAACCTCATCTAAAGATTAAGCGTATAGTGCTAATGTATGTGGAGAAGTGGCACTGTTATTAAGCCCTGTGGTCTGTGTGTGGCCATATGGGTTATAGTGCTACAGTACACAGTTTTCAGTTTGTCTTGACAAAAATAACGCAATCATATAGAAAAGTAGTGGCATGATATATGTCTACGTCTCAATGAGCATCATGGTATCCTGGCCTTATGCAGTATTATTAATAATCTCGTCTGTGTGTGGCCATTGGGTGTACGCTGTAGTGCTTTAGAAGTTCTCCCTCTCTCAGGTCAGGCTCTGCTTCATATGTACTGTAGACGAGTCAGAGTGAGACACATGATGAGACACACGGTGAGACACACGGTCAGACACACGGTCAGACACACGGTGAGACACACGGTGAGACACACGGTGAGACACACGGCGAGACACACGGCGAGACACACGGCGAGACACACGTCGAGACACATGGTGAGACACCCCACAAGTGCTTCAGATGTGAGATGATTTTTACACAAGATGAAGATAAGGTGGACCTGGAAAATGGACAGGCATTTGTCTGCCCTAAATGCACCACCATCAAGCATCTTAGGGAAGAGATCCTCCGTCTGTTAGCTCGAATGCGAGAAAAGGAAAACCTGCTTTCTAAGTACACCGACCTTGCTGTAACCCAGTCAAACCCAATCTCAACAGCTGAGCTGTTGATGAGTAGGGCGGCATTGATCTGTCCCAATCCAACAGACAGATGTTAAGCTCAGCTTCGCGGCCCATGGGAGACTGGACACTCGCAAGGCGTAGGAGGTCGGGGAGGCAGTTTGGCCTCCCATCTATCCGAGAAGATCTGACCCAGCTATCAAACAGTTTTGCCCCGCTTGAGACGGCCCTACCAGCCCCGGGAGTCAACACGGATCCTGGGTGTATACCAACACCCGCGGCCACCCAGTGGCACCCTCCCTCACGGCCACCACAGTTCAGCAGGTCGTTTCCCCAAGGGAGAGGAGAGGGTAATGGAGAGGAGAGAGAGAGTAATGGAGAGGAGAGTAATGGACAGGATAGTAATGGAGAGGAGAGGGATGGTAATGGAGAGAGGAGAATGTATCTGGTTAGGAGGGTGAGAGGGAGGGGAATCCCAAATCCATTACAATCCTATAAAATGATGCATCTATTTATAACACTCTAAAGATGGAAGACAGGATAGCTTGATCTCCAAATCTCTTACATTCTACACCTTCAATTTATTTTACCTCAACAATATGTTGCACTTACAGTATAGTCATAAGAGGGAAACTAGAATACAATATATTGACTAAGTGTATTGGATCAAAGCCAAGTCAACAAACAGATTACCGACCATTTCGAATCTCACCATACCTTCTCTGCTATGCAATCTGGTTTCAGAGCTGGTCATGGGTGCACCTCAGCCACGCTCAAGGTCCTAAACGATATCTTAACCGCCATCGATAAGAAACATTACTGTGCAGCCGTATTCATTGATCTGGCCAAGGCTTTCGACTCTGTCAATCACCACATCCTCATCGGCAGACTCGACAGCCTTGGTTTCTCAAATGATTGCCTCGCCTGGTTCACCAACTACTTCTCTGATAGAGTTCAGTGTGTCAAATCGGAGGGTCTGCTGTCCGGACCTCTGGCAGTCTCTATGGGGGTGCCACAGGGTTCAATTCTTGGACCGACTCTCTTCTCTGTATACATCAATGAGGTCGCTCTTGCTGCTGGTGAGTCTCTGATCCACCTCTACGCATACGACACCATTCTGTATACTTCCGGCCCTTCTTTGGACACTGTGTTAACAACCCTCCAGGCAAGCTTCAATGCCATACAACTCTCCTTCCGTGGCCTCCAATTGCTCTTAAATACAAGTAAAACTAAATGCATGCTCTTCAACCGATCGCTACCTGCACCTACCTGCCTGTCCAACATCACTACTCTGGACGGCTCTGACTTAGAATACGTAGACAACTACAAATACTTAGGTGTCTGGTTAGACTGTAAATTCTCCTTCCAGACCCATATCAAACATCTCCAATCCAAAGTTAAATCTAGAATTGGCTTCCTATTTCGCAACAAAGCATCCTTCACTCATGCTGCCAAACATACCCTTGTAAAACTGACCATCCTACCAATCCTCGACTTTGGCGATGTCATTTACAAAATAGCCTCCAATACCCTACTCAACAAATTGGATGCAGTCTATCACAGTGCAATCCGTTTTGTCACCCATGCCCCATATACTACCAACCATTGCGACCTGTACGCTCTCGTTGGCTGGCCCTCGCTTCATACTCGTCGCCAAACCCACTGGCTCCATGTCATCTACAAGACCCTGCTAGGTAAAGTCCCTCCTTATCTCAGCTCGCTGGTCACCATAGCATCTCCCACCTGTAGCACACGCTCCAGCAGGTATATCTCTCTAGTCACCCCCAAAACCCATTCTTTCTTTGGCCGCCTCTCCTTCCAGTTCTCTGCTGCCAATGACTGGAACGAACTACAAAAATCTCTGAAACTGGAAACACTTATCTCCCTCACTAGCTTTAAGCACCAACTGTCAGAGCAGCTCACAGATTACTGCACCTGTACATAGCCCACCTATAATTTAGCCCAAACAACTACCTCTTTCCCAACTGTATTTAATTTTTATTTATTTATTTATTTTGCTCCTTTGCACCCCATTATTTTTATTTCTACTTTGCACATTCTTCCATTGCAAAACTACCATTCCAGTGTTTTACTTGCTATATTGTATTTACTTTGCCACCATGGCCTTTTTAGCCTTTACCTCCCTTCTCACCTCATTTGCTCACATTGTATATAGACTTGTTTATACTGTATTATTGACTGTATGTTTGTTCTACTCCATGTGTAACTCTGTGTCGTTGTATCTGTCGAACTGCTTTGCTTTATCTTGGCCAGGTCGCAATTGTAAACGAGAACTTGTTCTCAACTTGCCTACCTGGTTAAATAAAGGTAAAAAAAATAATAATGACCAGCACAACAAGCGGCAGAATGTTTTAGGAGCCAGGGGCTGTGTTTCAATGGCACCGGCTCACATCAAAACTAGTGCACTATAAAGAGAATAGAATGCCATTTGGGACTTCATCGGTCAATTGTTTCCAGTCCTTATGGCCGGTGCCTGGCATCTGCAGTTCAGTTCAACTGAAGAATTACCCCCTTTGTGTCCCATTAATGAGAGTGCAATACAGTTACTTAGCAGACATTCTTCTTGTCATCACAAGACGTCGCTCACTCTTTTCCTCTCCGGCTCAATTAGCTATTTCTGTTTCATAGCTCTAAAGGTGAGGTATTGACGCAACACTGATATACGGAGAATCAAGGGTTTTCCACCACTTTGCTAAATATAGGGGTTTGCAAATTTGTTTTGCCCTGTGTGATTTCATTCATTGCATGACATTTGTGTGACTTCCGAGTTTAATAGGAGAATCAAATCAAAATGTTTTGGGGCAGACATTAAGGAACATCTGACCCATTGAAGAGATTAGAGCATAGGCTTGAGGACTAGTGATGGCCGTGTTCTCAATGAGACTCAGCTGTGAATCTATTAGAGGGCATTCCTATGCTATGTACAGTTGAAGTCGGAAGTTAACATACACTTAGGTTGGAGTCATTAAAACTCGTTTTTCAACCACTCCACAAATGTTTTGTTAACAAACTATAGTTTTGGCAAGTCGGTTAGGACTTCTACTTTGTGCATGACACAAGTCATTTTTTGAACAATTGTTTACAGACAGATTATTTCACTTATAATTAATTGTATCACAATTCCAGTGGGTCAGAATTTTACATACACTAAGTTGACTGTGCCTTTAAACAGCTTTCAAAATTCCAGAAAATTATGTCATGGCTTTAGAAGCTTCTGATAGGCTAAATGGTATCATTTGAGTCAATTGGAGGTGTACCTGTGGATGTATCTAGAGATGAATGTACTTTGTTGCGAAAAGTGCAAATCAATCCCAGAACAACAGCAAAGGACCTTGTGAAGATGCTGGAGGAAACAGGTACAAAAGTATCTATGTCCAGACTAAAACGAGTCTGATATCGACATAACCTGAAAGGTACAAAAGTATCTATGTCCAGAGTAATACGAGTCTGATATCGACATAACCTGAAAGGCCGCTCAGCAAGGAAGAAGCCACTGCTCCAAAACCGCGATAAAAAAGCCAGACTACGGTTTGCAACTGCACATGGGGACAAAGATTGTACTTTTTGGAGAAATGTCCTCTGGTCTGATGAAACAAAAATAGGACTGTTTGGCCACAATGAACATGTTTGGAAAAGGGAGAGGAAAAAGGGGGAGGAAAAAGGGGGAGGCTTGCAGGCCAAAGTACACCATCCCAACCGTGAAGCACGGAGGTGGCAGCATCATGTTGTGGGGGTACTTTGCTGCTGGAGCGACTGGTGCACTTAAAAAAATAGATGGCATCATGAGGACGGAAATGTATGTTGATATATTGAAGCAACATCTCAAGACATCAGTCAGATAATTAAAGATTGGTCGCAAATTGGTCTTCCAAATGAACAATGACCCCAAGCATACTTTAAAAGTTGTGGCAAAATGGGTTAAGCACAACAAAGTCAAGGCATCGGAGTGGCCATCACAAAGCCCTGACCTCAATCTCATAGAAAATCTGTGGGCAGAACTGAAAAAGCGTGTGTGAGTAAGGAGGCCTACAAACCTGACTCAGTTACACCAGCTCTGTCAGGAAGAATAAGGGAAAATTCACCCAACTTATTGTGGGAAGCTTGTGGAAGGCTACCCGAAACGTTTGACCAGGGTAATAATTTTAAGCCAATGCTACCAAATACTAATTGAGTGTCTGTAAATGTCTGACCCACTGGGAATGTGATGAAAGAAATAAAAGCTGAAATAAAAGCTGAAAATAATTCTCTCTACTATTATTCTGAAATTTCATATTCTTAAAATAAAGTGGTGATCCTAACTGACCTAAGACAGGGAATTTTTACTAGGATTAAATGTCAGGAATTGTGAAAAACTGAGTTTTAATGTATTTGGCTAAGGTGTAAACTTCCGACTTCAACTGTATATGTCCAGTCGTGGCCAAAGGTTTTGAGAATGACACAAATATACATTTTCACAAAGTCTGCTGCCTCTGTTTGTATGGTGGCAATTTGCATATACTCCAGAATGTTATGAAGAGTAATCAGATTAATTGCAATTAATTGCAAAGTCCCTCTTTGCCATGCAAATTAACTGAATCCACCAAAAAACATTTCCACTGCATTTCAGCCCTGCCACAAAAGGACTAGCTGACATCATGTCAGTGATTCTCTCGTTGACACAGGTGTGAGTGTTGACGAGGACAAGGCTGGAGATCACTCTGTCATGCTGATTGAGTTCAAATTACAGACTGGAAGCTTCAAAGGGAGGGTGGTGCTTGGAATCATTGTTCTTCCTCTGTCAACCATGGTTACCCACAAGGAAACATGTGCCGTCATCATTGCTTTGCACAAAAAGGGCTTCCCAGGCAAGGATATTGCTGCCAGTAACATTGCACCTAAATCAACCATTTATCGGATCATCAAGAACTTCAAGGAGAGCGGTTCAATTGTTGTGAAGAAGGCTTCAGTGCGCCCAAGAAAGTCCAGAAAGCGCCAGGACCGTCTCCTAAAGTTGATTCAGGTGCAAGATTGGGGCACCACCAGCACAGAGCTTGCTCAGGAATGGCAGCAAGCAGGTGTGAGTGCATCTGCACGCACAGTGAGGCAAAGACTTTTGGAGGATGGCCTGGTGTCGAGAAACGGCAGGAACGAAACCACTTCTCTACAGGAAAAACATCAGGGACAGACTGATATTCTGCAAAAGGTACAGGGATTGGACTGCTGACAACTGGGGTAAAGTCATTTTCTCTGATGAACCTTTCCAATTGTTTGGGGCATCCGGAAAAAAGCTTGTCCAGAGAAGACAAGGTGAATGCTACCATGAGCCCTGTGTCATGCTGACAGTAAAGCATCCTGAGACCATTCATGTGTGGGGTTGCTTCTCAGCCAAGGGAGTGGCTGAATTTTGCTTAAGAACACAGCCATGAATAAAGAATGGTACCAACACATCCTCCGAGAGCAACTTCTCCCAACCATTCAGGAACAGTTTGCTGACGAACAATGCCATTTCCAGCATGATGGAGCACCTTGCCATTAGGCAAAAGTGATAACTAAGTGGCTCGGGGAACAAAACATTGATATTTTAGGTCCATGCCCAGGAAACTCCTCAGACCTTAATCCCATTGAGAACTTGTGGTCAATCCTTAAGAGGCGGGTGGACAAACAAAAACCCACACATTCTGACAAACTCCAAGCATTGATTATGTAAGAATGGGCTGCCATCAGTCAGGATGTGGCCCAGAAGTTAATTGACAGCATACCAGGGTGGATTGCAAAGGTCTTGAAAAAGAAGGGTCAACACTGCAAATATTGACTCTTTGCATCAACTTCATGTAATTGTCAATAAAAGCCTTGAAATGCTTGTAATTATACTTAAGTATTCCATAGTAACATCCAACAAAAATATCTAATGACACTGATGCAGGAAACTTTGTGGAAATTTATATTTGTTTTATTCTCAAAACTTTTGGCCACGACTGTATGTATAAACTTATAAAGAATTGTCCCTTTTTCAGGTCCCTGTCTTTCAAAGATAATTTGTAAAAATCCAAATAGCTTCATAGATCTTCATTGTAAAGGGTTTAAACACTGTTTCCTATGCTTGTTCAATGAACCATAAGCAATTAATGATCATGCACCTGTGGAATGGTTGTAAGACACTAACAGCTTACAGACGGTAGGCAATTAAGGTCACAGTTATGAAAACTTAGGACACTAAAAAGGCCCTTCTACTGACTCTGAAAAACACCACAAGAAAGATGCCCATGGTCCTTGCTCATCTAGGTGAACATACAGATGTGCAGATGTGGCCAGGGCAATAAATTGCAATGTTCGTACTGTGAGATGCCTAAGACAGCACTACAGGGAGACATGATGGACAGCTGATCGTCCTCGCTGTGGCAGACCACGTGTAACAACATCTGCACAGGATCGGTACATCACACCTGCGGGACAGTTACAGGATGGCAACAACAACTGCCTGAGTTACACCAGGAACACACAATCCCTCCATCAGTGCTCAGACTGTCCGCAATAGGCTGAGAGAGGCTGGACTGAGGACTTGTAGGCCTGTTGTAAGGCAGGTCACTCACCAGACATCACCGGCAACAACATCGCCTATGGGCACAAACCCACCGTCGCTGGACCAGACAGGACTGGCAAAAAGTGCTCTTCACTGACGAGTATTGTCTCACCAGGGGTGATGGTCGGATTTGCGTTTATCGTTGAAGGAATAAGCGGTACTCCGAGGCCTTTAATCTGGAGTGGGATCGATTTGGAGGTGGAGGTTCCATCATGGTTTTTGGCGGTGTGTCTCAGCATCATCGAACTGCACTTGTTGTCATTGCAGGCAATCTCAATGCTGTGCGTTACAGGGAAGACATCCTCCTCCCTCATGTGGTACCCTTCCCGCAGGCTCATCCTGACATGACCCTCCAGCATGACAATGCCACCAGCCATAGTGCTCGTTCTGTGTGTGATTTCCTGCAAGACAGGAATGTCAGTGTTCTGCCATGTCCAGCGAAGAGCCCAGATCTCAATCCTATTGAGCACGTCAATCCCATTCACCCCAGAAATGTCCGGGAACATGCAGGTTTCCTTGGTGGAAGAGTGGAGTAACATCTCACAGCAAGAACTGGCAAATATGGTGCAGTCCATGAGGAGGAGATGCACTGCAGTACTTAATGCAGCTGGTGGCCACACCAGATACTGACTGTTACTTTGGATTTTGAATCCCCTTTGTTCAGGGACACATTATTCAATTTCTGTTAGTCACATGTCTGTGGAACTTGTTCAGTTTATGTCTCAGTTGTTGAATCTTGTTATGTTCATAGAAATATTTACACATGAAAAAAAATGAAAATGAACGCTGTTGACAGTGAGAGGACGTTTCTTTTTTTTGCTGTGTTTATATATACAGACACGCTTACTGTGACTTTTACACATATGTACGTTTACACACGCACACGAACTTGTGTGAGTACGCATGACGCACGCACACAAACACACACATACATAAGAATACACACACACCAGAAGTTGTTAATTTAGCCTTTTCTTGGTAAGCATCAGTCAGTCAGTCCCTTTTTCTCCTTTCTCTCCCTGCTAACCTGCTGAGAAATTCCAACCCCCATGTGTTTTCCTGATACTGAGATCAATAGAAAGCCGAGGCTAAAAGAAGCTAGCCAAGGGGATTGTACCAGTCCCGCTAGGGGCAGGTATAGAATCCATGTTAACTTACTCATTATGATCTTAAAGCCCATAATGATCCTAGGTCAGCACTCCTACTCAGCCCCCTATAAAGCACATCATACCTTTCTCTTAGCATATTATTGTGCTAACATGGCTATCAAAACCAGCACTGATGGAGGAAAATTACAGACTAATCATTTAGTTTCAGTCAAATTAGCACTAACAGCCAGAGCCCCCGTCCAATAGAGAGTTTTGTTTTTAAAGACTGTTTGTCAATTTGTAATTTAAAAAAAATCACTGCATTATCTTCCCTCAGGGTTTACTGAACAGCGAGAGGTCAGATTGCCGTTGTTTACGTTGCACATTGGCTTCTAGCCGGCCATCGATCCCTCAGGTTTTTGGGCGGAAAAGGGAGAAAAAGGCCTGTCTTCAATGCTTTTGTTTGTTTGACTTTAAAAAGCATTATGCCAGTTGGCAAGGTCAGGGTCAAGTAAAAAATTATGAAATTATACATTTCCAAGGCTCAATGGGGCTAAAAATGACTGTTGCAGTCTTTTACTATGTTACTAGAAAGGTGCACCGTTTGACTCCCTATTTACATTCGACTGGTCGCTTTTTGTCAGCTCTCTGTGCAAAGCTCTTCTCTGATGTTATTTTGGCAGCCATATTGAAAGGGGGGGGCTATCTCTGTTTTAGTTTGTGTGGGGGTATGAATGTGAATGTTTGTTTGTTTGTTTGAAGTTTGTGTGAGTGTGCTTGGGCTCGTGTGCTCAGTCTACCAGTGTCTATCTGTCTAAATCATTCCCATACATAATCCTTACTCAGTAGAGAGAGACGGTGTGGGTGTTTGTACGTGTGCTTGGGCCTCGGAGACATTCAAGGTGTATACCTCAACCTCAGCTCTCCTCTTCTCCGCAGTTGTATGAACAACAGCCATCACCACAGCAAGTTACTCTTGTGGTCGTGAATGATAGACGCGCGAGGCCCTACCAGTCATTCAAAGCACATTCTTGAGCGGATCTCATATCGCCAGAGGTTGGCCCGGGCACTCCTCATACTCGCCAAGGAAAATAAGCGCCGTGACACCAGGGCTTTGTTTCATCGCGGCGAGGGCCCCTTCTGTTTGTGTTTAATATTGGCTCGAGAGAGAGAGGCTGTCCAACTCGCTGCCTGAACCACAGAATGAGACGGCGCAGCCTTCCTCCCGTCTGCACTGCTTCTCGTGTGTCTGCCACCCTCCTCCACGGACCTCAGAGTCCTCATGAGGCCTAGCGGTTAGACTGAGAGGAAATCAGATCTCACAACACTGGGGCAATGATACAATGGGGAGAGAGGGAGAGGGGTAGAGAGGGGAAAGAGAGGAGAGGACATGGGGAGAGAGAGCTTGAGGTCAGAGGAGAGGAGAGGGGGGAGGAGATGAGGGAGAGGAGAGAAGAGTGGAGAACGGTGAGAGAGGAGACAGGAGAGGAGAAGATAAAAGAAGAGTGTAGAAATGGAGATATTAGAGAAGAGGAGGAGGAAGAGAGGCAGGCCAAGTCTTACTGAACACAAGCCATGTCTGGGTGGTTTTCATGCAGGATTGGGGCTTTGATATGTTGTCAAGTCCTCAAACGGAGGTTGACAGTGGTTTCAGGCAGTGGTCAGAGCTTTGATTCAGACTGCTGGACCTCAGACAGAGACTGTGTTTCACTTTTCTAGATTGGGTTGTTTAATATTTACTAAGTGTCTTGGACTGGCTGAAGCTTTGTAGGATTTCTCTGAAATTGAGGTTTTATTCTCCATTAATTCTTTGAAAGAGTTAAAAAATATATTTCTCTGAAACTTTACTCTGACATTTAACTTGAAGCATTTCTCTGACTTGAAGTTTTGAGGAACACTCAAAACCTCAAACTGGATCCAAGCATTGATATCAATCGATGAGCAAGCCGCTCTGAACACCACCATCTGTTGAATGAATCAGAATTGTAGATAGATTGGCGATGGTTTGAGTTAAATATGTTTTCTCTGGATCTGAACCTTGACAAACAAACACATGCCTCCAACAATGCTCATAGTTGTGGGTGTCTTTTTCATTTTAGCTTTAAGTCACAACCAGCTATAGACAGGGCCTCTGTGTTTTTTCTCTGAAGTGCGTGTGGGCGTGTGACACACAGCGAGGGAGGTGGGAACTAAGCCAGCTCTAGCGGCTGGCTGCTGATGTTAATAGCTTGTCAGTTTCCCTATTTCCTCTCATTGCAGCAGCTGTACGCCGCCCAGCTGGCCAGCATGCAGATCTCACCTGGAGCCAAAATGGCCTCACTGCCACAGCCTCCCAACTCCTCAGACCCCCTATCGCCCCCCGGCTTGAAGAGTGAGAAGAGAGTGTTGAGTCCTGTCACTCATGTTAAGGTGAGCCTTCTCTTTATGATTGACTTTGTGTGTTTTTGTTTTGGACCTTGGTTACACAGTATATAACTCACTGACTGAATCAATGATTCAAGTGAAAGGGAATGAACACACACGTGTGTACACGTACACACACACACACACACACACATTGGCGATGGCTGCTGTTTGGCATGGGCCCAGACCTCTTTACTGGAGTGAGCTCGAGAGCATACGCCTCATCTTGACTCGACGAGGCAATAATGAGAGCCATGTGTCTATGTGGGGTCGCTGCAACCAGCATCACAATAGACTGAAGTCAGAACTCACCACAGCTCCACAATACTGCTCAACCAGCATCACAATAGACTTGGGTCAGAACTCACCACAGCTCCACAATACTGCTCAACCAGCATCACAATAGATTGGAGTCAGAACTCACCACAGCTCCACAATACTACTCAACCAGCATCGCAATAGACTGGAGTCAGAACTAACCAAAGCTGCAACCAGCATCACAATAGACTGGAGTCAGAACTCACCACCACTGCAACCAGCATTACAATAGACTGGAGTCAGAACTCACCACAGCTCCACAATACTGCTCAACCAGCATCACAATAGACTGGAGTCAGAACTCACCACAGCTCTACAATACTGCTCAACCAGCATCACAATAGACTGGGGTCAGAAATCACCACAGCTCCACAATACAGCTCAACCAGCATCCCAATAGACTGGAGTCAGAACTCACCACAGCTCTACAATACTGCTCAACCAGCATCACAATAGACTGGAGTCAGAACTCACCACAGCTCTACAGTAGTACTCTTCCCTTGAAACTTGAAACTTCCACCCTGAAACGTCCACCTTCCCCAACCCCTTTCCACTCTCTCTACCCTCCACACTGGCATCCCAATGTCCTCCCAGCCTCCCAAATCATGTTCTTTCTCCTCTCCCCAAGACTGGTTCCAAATTAAATCCATGTTTGTTAGCGTTCCCTTTCACGACTCAGTCAGGTGGTGTTGACGAATTCTCTTCCAGTTTCTATCCCCTTCCAGGGATTCCTCACAAACTCAATGTGCGGCGATGTGGTCATGAACCTTTGATTAGGAAAGAGAGGAGGAGACGAGACGGCAAAAGTTTTTGTTGATCAAATGTATTTATAAATGGCCACAACTTGAGAGCGGGATAATTGAGTGAATACATTTTTTAGGCAGCAATCTGAGGGTCAAAGCCTTATTTTTCCCAGCTTCTGAATAATGTGCGGTCTCAACACGGTGCCCTGGGGAACACGACCAAAGTATTAAAGCAATATTGCACTCTCAAACACATCATTCACACTGGTCTACACTGAGTATAAACAAACACAACTTTTCTGTCTGCTTCAAATGTTTTTATTCTGTCAATCTGAACTCCCAGACAGACATGCTTCAACATAATTCAGAGGCTCAGTTGAATAGAGGAGTCAGGTTGAATCAGGACGACAGACTCTTCAGTCAGTTGGATAGAGAAATGATCCTCCTCAGCAGAGTTTACACCACGACAGCTACACTGAGTGTACAACATATTAAGAACACCTGCTGCCTTGAGACAATTGAGATTGTGCTTATGTGCCATACAGAGGGTGAATGGGCAAGACACAAGATTTAAGTGCCTTTGAACAGGGTATGGTAGTACACCGGTTTGTGTCAAGAACTGCAAAGCTGCTGGGTTTTTCATGCTCAACAATTTCCTGTGTGTATCAAGAATAGTCCACCACCCAAATTATTTCCAGCCAACTTGACACAGCTGTGGGAAGCATTGGGGTCAACGTGGGCCAGAATCCCTGCAGAACACATTCGACACCTTGTGGAGTCCATAACCCAATGAATTGAGGCTGTTCTGAGGGCAAAAGGGGGTGCAACTCAATATTAGGAAGGTGTTGCTAATGTTTAGTACACTCAGTGTATACACACTTCAACTGACAACTACATTTTCACCAGGTCTTCACATGAAGCAGTCTGTCATAATGCCATCATAACAACGTCAAAATAATTGTTTGCCCATTTAACAGGTCCATGGTGTTTTCAGCCTTTTCTTGCCTGCTCTTTCTCCTCGTCTTCCACAGGAGGAAGGGTCGACGCAGCCCCTGAACCTCTCAGCCCGATCCAAGACTGGCGACCGCTCCCCGTCCTCGCCCTCACACACCCTGTTCCCCAGCAACAAGACCAGCCCCATCACCATGGGGAAGGGGCGCATCCCCAGCCCTCTCTCCAACATGGGCAGAGGCTCACTGGGTGGGTGCAGTGAACACACACACATGCCTGCACACACACTCACAGGTACAAATAAACAAAATGCATGCAAACACCTTCACATTGCACACAAACATTCCTAGCATCCACCTCCAGTTCAAGTCAACTCCAAAGGAGACCTAGTTTTTTATATTTTTTTACGAGTGCCCAAAGCCCTGTATTTAGTACCAATGAAAACCCAGGCAGCGGAACCAGTGAAACCCAGCACACGTTATTTGGTTTAAAGAGATCTCTCACATCATTGTCTGCCCTGGACCATAAACCTTAGTTCTCTACCTCTGCTATCTGTGATTAAGCCCAATCTAAATCATTGCCTTACACCAAAACAATTTCGTTAGCTCCTCTAGAGTGTCTTTGGGGACGTACCACTTCACGTGTGTTCCTTCCTGTGTGCTATATTATGCCTTTTTTTAACAGCCACCCAAGCATACAGTACTTCCTCTTCATCTGATAATTAGACAAGGAAGGTAGAGTAAAGTTTGCTCTCCCGGTGGGGAACATTGGGTGCTTGTAGAGAAACTGCCGTTGGAAAAATGTAATTTACAGATGAGTCTTTCATTGTCTAACCACAAATAAAGGCGTCACCCCTACCCGCTAGGCACCTGTGTAGATCTCAATGAGCTGGAGATCTAAAAGCAATATGGTAACAACTCCACCTTTTTTCTATGTTGCTTATACCTGTCCAATCCTCTCAGCTCTACGTATGTCTAGAGAGGAGGAACCAATACTCTCAGCTCTACGTATGTCTAGAGAGTAGGAACCAATCCTCACAGCTCTACGTATGTCCAGAGAGGAGGAACCAATCCTCTCAGCTCTACACATGTCTAGAGAGGAGGAACCAATCCTCACAGCTCTACGTATGTCCAGAGAGGAGGAACCAATCCTCTCAGCTCTACACATGTCTAGAGAGTAGGAACCAATCCTCTCAGCTCTACACATGTCTAGAGAGGAGGAACCAATCCTCTCAGCTCTACACATGTCTAGAGAGTAGGAACCAATCCTCACAGCTCTACGTATGTCCAGAGAGGAGGAACCAATCCTCTCAGCTCTACACATGTCTAGAGAGGAGGAACCAATCCTCACAGCTCTACGTATGTCCAGAGAGGAGGAACCAATCCTCTCAGCTCTACACATGTCTAGAGAGTAGGAACCAATCCTCTCAGCTCTACACATGTCTAGAGAGGAGGAACCAATCCTCTCAGCTCTACACATGTCTAGAGAGGAGGAACCAATCCTCTCAGCTCTACACATATCTAGAGAGGAGGAGCTAGTGGTCCATTTGGAATCAGTCGTGTCAAGATCTTTTCCTGTGAGGTCACGTACAGCAACAATGTTGATTGGTCTACTGCTGTGCCCGTCAACAGTCAGACACTGACGGGATGATGCTTTCTACCCACAGACATCCTATCCAGCCTGAACTCCACAGCGTTGTTTGGGGACCAGGACGCGGTGATGAAGGCCATCCAGGAGGCGAGGAAGATGAGGGAGCAGATCCAGAGAGAACAGCTTCATCATCAGCAGCAGCAGAGCCTGGAGGCCAAGCTCACAGCCCTGAGCGGCATGAGCCTCAGCAATGGCAACAAGGTGATAGTCACGACGCACATAAAGATGCACCCACACACATGAACGCATGCACAAACTCACACTCAAACACGCAAATGCATACACACACATATACACATGCACATGTGTGTTTATGCATCTAATACTAAAATCATTGTATTTAGTTTAATAAACATTCTATGACCTTAACTTCAACTGGAGTTGTACATAAAGACCATTGAGAAAGTTGAGGAAGCTAAACTCCAAGGTAACACATTGGACCGTCCATTATCAGGCCGTCATTGTAAATAAGAATGTGTTCTTAATTAACCGACTTGCCGAGTTAAATAAATAGATAGAAAATTGCGAAAGTTGTTGTGAAATGGGGAGAAATACAGTATGTCTGTTCTAAAAACATGTTGTGTTTGACACAAACATCACCTGTACTAGTTGTTCAGGCTCTAATCATGTCCCTTCTTGATTACTGTCTGGTAAAATGGTCACGTGCAGCCAGGAAAGACCTAGCAATGCTGCATCTGGCTCAAAACACAGCAGCACACCTTTCCCTTAACTACACATACAGAACTCCCATCAACATATTATTTAACTAGGCAAGTTGGTTAAGAACAAATTCTTATTTACAATGATGGCCGAGGAACAGCGGGTTAACTGCCTTGTTCAGGGGCAGAACAACTGATTTTTACCTTGCCAGCTCAGGGATTTGATCTAGGAACCTTTCGGTTACTGGCCCAACGCTCTAACCACTAGGCTACCTGCATGTAGGAAAGACATGCATGCCATGTCTTTCCTGGTTGAGGGTTGATGAGAGATTACCTTCTTCTCTAGCTTTTATGAGAAATATATCTTTGATGGAAATTCCAGATTGTCTGAATAATCAAATAACATTCAGCTCAGACACCCATACATACCCCACAAGACATGTCACCAGGGGTCTTTTCAGACACCCATACATACCCCACAAGACATGCCACCAGGGGTCTCTTCAGACACCCATACATACCCCACAAGACATGTCACCAGGGGTCTCTTCAGACACCCATACATACCCCACAAGACATGTCACCAGGGGTCTTTTCAGACACCCATACATACCCCACAAGACATGCCACCAGGGGTCTCTTCAGACACCCATACATACCCCACAAGACATGTCACCAGGGGTCTTTTCAGACACCCATACATACCCCACAAGACATGCCACCAGGGGTCTCTTCAGACACCCATACATACCCCACAAGACATGTCACCAGGGGTCTTTTCAGACACCCATACATACCCCACAAGACATGTCACCAGGGGTCTCTTCAGACACCCATACATACCCCACAAGACATGCCACCAGGGGTCTCTTCAGACACCCATACATACCCCACAAGACATGCCACCAGGGGTCTTTTCAGACACCCATACATACCCCACAAGACATGTCACCAGGGGTCTCTTCAGACACCCATACATACCCCACAAGACATGCCACCAGGGGTCTCTTCAGACACCCATACATACCCCACAAGACATGTCACCAAGGGTCTCTTCAGACACCCATACATACCCCACAAGACATGTCACCAAGGGTCTCTTCAGACACCCATACATACCCCACAAGACATGTCACCAGGCGTCTCTTCAGACACCCATACATACCCCACCAGACATGCCACCAGGGGTCTCTTCACGGTCCCCAAGTCCAAAATGAGTTCACGGCAACACAGTATTATACAGAGCCATGATCACATGGAACTCCCTTCCATCTACTATTACTCAAATAAACAGCTAAATGACCTTGAAACAACAGATTAGACAAGAACTCGAGAACTGTGAGGACACACAGATAAACACACACACAAACAGACACACACAGACAGACACAGGCACACACACAGACACAGAGACACACACAGAGACACACAGACAGAAAGAGACACACAGACAGAAAGAGACACACAGACAGAAAGAGACACACAGACAGACAGAGACACACAGACAGAGACACACACACAGACAGAGACACGCACACAAAGACACATACACACACAGCCAGGGACACAAACACACACAGATCAGAGACACACACACACACAGACAAAGACAGAGACACACACAGAGACACACACACAGACAGAGACACACACACACAGACAGAGATACACACACACAGACAGAGACACACACACAGACAGAGACGGACACACACAAACAGAGACAGACACACAGACAGAGTCAGACACACAGACAGTCAGACACACAGACAGAGTCAGACACACAAAGACAGAGACAGCCACACACAGACAGAGACAGCCACACACAGACAGCCACACACACACAGACACACACACACACACACACACACACACACACACACACACACACAGACAGACACAGACAGACAGACACACAAACACACACAGACAGACACACAGACACACACACAGAGACAGACACACTCACACAACGAGTCAGAAACACAGACAGAGACAGACACACAGACAGAGACAGACAGACTGACAGACTGTCCTTGTCTATCAGTATATCAGTGTTTTGTGTGACTATCCTTGTCTATCAGCATATCAGTGTTTTGTGTGACTGTCCTTGTCTATCAGTATATCAGTGTTTTGTGTGACTGTCCTTGTCTATCAGCATATCAGTGTTTTGTGTGACTGTCCTTGTCTATC
Source organism: Oncorhynchus kisutch (assembly GCF_002021735.2). Classification (NCBI taxonomy): domain Eukaryota; kingdom Metazoa; phylum Chordata; class Actinopteri; order Salmoniformes; family Salmonidae; genus Oncorhynchus; species Oncorhynchus kisutch. The sequence goes on along the minus strand of NC_034183.2, from coordinate 10,611,497 downwards.
AGCATATCAGTGTTTTGTGTGACTGTCCTTGTCTATCAGCATATCAGTGTTTTGTGTGACTGTCCTTGTCTATCAGCAAATCAGTGTTTTGTGTGACTGCCCTTGTCTATTAGCATATCAGTGTTTTGTGTGACTGTCCTTGTCTATCAGCAAATCAGTGTTTTGTGTGACTGCCCTTGTCTATTAGCATATCAGTGTTTTGTGTGACTGTCCTTGTCTATCAGCAAATCAGTGTTTTGTGTGACTGTCCTTGTCTATCAGCATATCAGTGTTTTGTGTGACTGTCCTTGTCTATCAGTATATCAGTGTTTTGTGTGACTGCCCTTGTCTATCAGCATATCAGTGTTTTGTGTGACTGCCCTTGTCTATCAGCATATCAGTGTTTTGTGTGAATGTCCTTGTCTATCAGCATATCAGTGTTTTGTGTGACTGGCCTTGTCTATCAGTATATCAGTGTTTTGTGTGAATGTCCTTGTCTATCAGTATATCAGTGTTTTGTGTGACTGCCCTTGTCTATCAGCATATCAGTGTTTTGTGTGACTGCCCTTGTCTATCAGCATATCAGTGTCTTGTGTGAATGTCCTTGTCTATCAGCATATCAGTGTTTTGTGTGACTGGCCTTGTCTATCCGTGCTTTGATACATGTCATGTTTTTTGTGGACCCCAGGAAGAGTAGCTGCTGCTTCTGCAAAAGCTACTGGGGATCCGAATAAACAAATAAACAAAAATGATCACTCACACACAAACGCTACATATTTTCAATGAGCACCATTAGCCTCAACAGACAAGGTAAGAAAATGCAGACAGATGCCTGAACAATGTAAACTCGCTCTAATTATTGACACGGGGCAAGCCCAATTCTGTCACTTTCTCATTTCATACATGTACTGTTGAAGGGAAATAGTGGCGTCTGGTTTTTTTCTCTGGAACCCTGGCCAGTGCTCTCGAGATCCTCTCTTCTTTCATATCCACGGCCACCCAGAAGTCGACTGCTTTGAACAGACAGCAGCTGAGTCTATGACAGTGATGGTTTTGGTGTGTGTGTGTGTGTGTGTGTGTGTGTGTGTGTGTGTGTGAGAGAGACTTGGGGGTCTATACCCAATTAGAACCACAGTCTAGGCAGAGGGCCTTCAGACCCCCTTGCCCCTCTGGTGGGCCACTTTGAGAGGAGATGGGCCACTTTGTAGCAGGAGCTCCTATACCCACGGGGTCCCCCATGTTAAAAAAAGATCTTCAAAATATAAATCAGATCAGTCAATCATGGATAGACTCAAGGGAAAATACATTTTGAAAGGGGGGAAGGACAAAGTCAGAGGAATCATTAATATTTTAGCGATGAATACTTTGAATCCCCTCTGCCACAGCTTCAACTAGAGGCCACAGCTTCAATTAGAGGCCACAGCTTCAACTAGAGGCCACAGCTTCAATTAGAAGCCACAGCTTCAACTAGAGGCCACAGCTTCAACTAGAGGCCACAGCTTCAATTAGAGGCCACAGCTTCAACTAGAGGCCACAGCTTCAACTAGAGGCCACAGCTTCAATTAGAGGCCACAGCTTCAACTAGAGGCCACAGCTTCAATTAGAGGCCACAGCTTCAACTAGAGCCCACAGCTTCAACTAGAGGCCACAGCTTCAACTAGAGGCCACAGCTTCAACTAGAGGCCACAGCTTCAACTAGAGGCCACAATCCTCAATTAGAGTCCACAGCTTCAACTAGAGGCCACAGCTTCAACTAGAGGCCACAGCTTCAATTAGAGGCCACAGCTTCAACTAGAGGCCACAACTTCAACTAGAGGCCACAGCTTCAACTAGAGGACACAGCTTCAATTAGAGGCCACAGATTCAATTAGAGGCCACAGCTTCAACTAGAGGACACAGCTTCAACTAGAGGACACAGCTTCAATTAGAGGCCACAGCTTCAACTAGAGGCCACAGCTTCAACTAGAGGCCACAGCTTCAACTAGAGGCCATAGCTCCAACTAGAGGCCACAGCTTCAATTAGAGGCCACAGCTTCAACTAGAGGCCACAGCTTCAACTAGAAGCCACGCTCCAACTAGAGGCCACGTTTCCTGTATATATTAAACATTACTTTTGATTGGGAGTTGTTTAGCATAAAGTGGAGAAAGATATTCTGCTATTTATCATTGTTTTGAATGTGTTCTTTGCAGATGGGTTGACGTGATCCTAATCAAAACGTCTAAATGTGTCAATGATTTTAAATGATCAAACGAAGCCTGGTATATTGTGAACAATAGGTTCTCACATGTACCAACACTATATTTTCCCACTTTATAAGGACAAACCGAGCAATGCAAGCAATTTACTTTATGGCTCCTTTCCTCCTAATAAAAAGCTCATTTGGAAACTCTCAAAGTTATTGTTTCCGGGTTCTAAAACACCACAGGCCACTGTTTGTTGTTCAGTGTTATTCGTTACCTAACAACGGTTCCTCAAACACGCTTTTCTTAGCTTTAAATCTATTATTTTTCTGTAGAAGGGAGTTTTTTTGTTGTTGCCACTCACAGGATTGTCTCTGTCCTAGTCAATTCATAGAGAAAGCTGTCATGACTCACCACCTCCATTCTGCAGATAACTAATGGAACTAATCCAATCAAATGGAGATGCTACACTTTGTACTTTGTATTCATTATATTTGAGTCTGAGCGTCATGCTTTCATGAAAATCATTTTTTTCCAGCAATATTCATATCTATTTTTGGGACATTCTTTAGAAATGCATTAGATTAGGCAGTATGAAACTACTGAAACACCTGATCCTAATCTGATCTCTGCTACAAGGGGTATCACACAGATGACTGTGTTCTAAGGATACACCACGGGGTGAAGAGGGTGTGGGGTGTAACTTCATATGGAGCTATGCTGATGGTCTGTGTGTGTGTGTGGTGTGTCTGTATGCATGCATATATGTGTGTGTGTGTGTGTGTGTATGTGTGTGTGTGTGTGTGTGTGTGTGCGCGTGCGCGCAGGCCTTAACCTTAGTCATCCTTCAATTTTAGCAAGATTCCCTTTGCTATAAGTTGTACTACTGGCGGTGATCCAGGAGTCCTCTTTCTGCTGCCGTGTCCTGGCACTGGGCTGGCCTTGGCCATGTTAATGTCATTATAGCTCGCCTTGCGCCCAGACACTAGCTCTGGCCAGCAAGTGGCATTGTTGAGTATCGCGTTACGCTTACGCTGCTTCCAACAAGGCCCGCAGCTGCCAAGCAAGCACACTAAAATAGCCACAGAGTGTGAGTGCGTGGGTGTTTGTCCTGTGTGCCTGTGTGTTTCTGTGTGCATGTGTGTGTTTGTGTGTGTCTACATGTATATTAGTGTGTGCTTGTGTGTGTGTGTCTATACTAGTGTGTGTGTGACTGTGTGTGTGTGTGGAGTAAGTTTATTCCAGTTTTGAGTGAGCTGGCCTCACGTAGAGCATTCAGTGTGTCCTACTCAGCAGAGCACTGGTACTTTATAGAACGTCCCTGTCACTAAGCCTACTTAACTCTGTCAGTAGTTGACATCAGCTGTCGGGACTACTCAACTACGTTACACCAGCTCTTTTGTGTGCCACACTGCAGGGAAAGGAGGGACCGTTGAGGAGAACATTAGAAATGTGGATGACTTGAGTCAAGCCAGGCCAGTCACCACACAGCAGTCTCTGTTGTCAGTCCCAACAGGAAATGTGTTGTGGTATTCACTGGCTGTTCTGGTGTGCATTCTCATTGTCAGTATGCACCTTATAGTTTTTGAGCAAAGTCATATACAAGTACTTTTGCGTCCAAAATCAAGGCCTTATAGATATAAATATGTATTATTGCTGCTACAACTGGATGAAACAGGGTGTGAGCTCCTTCACTTTCCATGGACAACAGGACAAGGCATCTGTATTGAGAGATGACAGGCACAGTGAAAGCAGGAAGGGGGAGAGGTGGAGGAGGAGGAGTGAGGGACTTCATAGCTCCTGGAGAAGGCAGTAAATGTTGTGGGTCAGTTAGAGCAGGGTACACGTCGACGCAGTAATGAGCTGAACATGACGCTGATAAAACTGCTCGGCCGGAGCAGTGTTTATAGCGCTGCCATAGCAACCCGTTAAAATGTGTGCCCAGCCATCGAGTTCAGGAGAGCCCAGGCAATAGAGGAGCTTTGTGTGTCTCTTTAAGTTCCGAAATGTAGATTGAGTTGAATGTTGGACAAGCCCCATTCCTGTAAAGTAATAATAGTATATTTTAAGATGGTATTCTATAGCTTTGAACTATGTAGCTAATGTTGATTAGTCATTGTTGTCATTTACAAGCGACCACATTGGACTGACTCTAGGCCTGCTGTCATACTGAGTCCTAAATTAGTCCTCTTTGTAAATCCTTTGTTGGTCCAGTGTTAGTCATCTCTGTAAGTCCTCTGTTGGTCCAGTGGTAGTCATCTCTGTAAGTCCTCTGTTGGTCCAGTGTTAGTCATCTCTGTAAGTCCTCTGTTGGTCCAGTGTTAGTCATCTCTGTAAGTCCTCTGTTGGTCCAGTGTTAGTCATCTCTGTAAGTCCTCTGTTGGTCCAGTGTTAGTTCTCAGTAGGTCGTCCAGTGTTAGTCCTCTCTCTTAGTTCTCTGTGAGCAGATTCTGTGGTATGTGCAGCGCTGCCCAGGCACATGTTCTGTGGTGGTCTGATTACAGCCCTTAACGTCGTGCTGACATTGGCCCTCCCTGGCTCCCTACATATATATATATATATATAAAAACAAAAGGCCCCAAGTTCCATCGGCGCTGCCAGCGTCTACCGCGGCATGACTTCATCCAGCAACCATTCCCTCCATCAAACAAAATGCCTTTGTCACCAGAAAACAGGGAGAGGAGGAGGAGAGGTGGAGGAATGAGTGGATGTGTGGTGATTGTGGAGGCCCTTGTTTTCCAGCACAGTTCGGGAGCGTGGCAGGGTAATTTTAGCTGGAGGGCTACAGACTGCATGCTGGACTCATTTGAGGGAGAGGGCGGGATGGTGGGCAGGCAGCGCAGAATAATCAGAGACAGTAGGCAGGATGGGTGGGGAGCACTGAGTCAGCTTACATGGTAGCGCTGGGTAGATCTGGCGTATTGTCTCTTTTAGTGGCTAAACATACTTTTTTGGGGGCCGCTCTCTCTCTTTTCCCTCTTTTTTCTATCTATCTATCTATCTATCTATCTATCTATCTATCTATCTATCTATCTATCTATCTATCTATCTATCTATCTATCTATCTATCTATCTATCTATCTATCTATCTATCTATCTATCTATCTATCTATTACTATTAGGCAGACTCGAACTGTACTCAACCCTGATTGACATTTGACCTCTTTGTATTTTAGGAGCGGATGCACTTTGAGAGTTTGAGTCAGCACCTGGGCAACCTGGGAGAGGATGGAAAGATGGGCCACAGGGTCATTGACCTCACCAGACCTGAGGATCTTCATGGTGGGTTTTGTCTGTCTGTCTCTTTCTTTCTTTCTACATTTCTGTTGTTCTTTTTCCGCATCTATCTCTTTCAGTTCTCAATACTTTTATGTAAGTGCATTCTGTTGATGTTTGTGTGTATGCTTACAACCCGTATGTATGTAGCTTGGTGCATAATAGTAGAACAGAGGAAAAGAGAAGAGAGAGGTCAAATGGATATTTATAATACATTAGCATAGCCGCGGGAAGTAGGGGTGCTGAGGTTGTAGCAGCAGCCCCTGAACAATCATAATAATAGAAAACATACAGTGGGGAGAACAAGTATTTGATACACTGCCGATTTTGCAGGTTTTCCTACTTACAAAGCATGTAGAGGTCTGTATTTTTTATCATAGGTACACTTCAACTGTGAGAGACGGAATCTAAAACAAAAATCCAGAAAATCACATTGTATGATTTTTAAGTAATTAATTTGCATTTTATTGCATGACATAAGTATTTGATCACCTACCAACAACCAGTAAGAATTCCGGCTCTCACTTACCTGTTAGTTTTTCTTTAAGAATCCCTCCTGTTCTCCACTCATTACCTGTATTAACTGCACCTGTTTGAACTCGTTACCTGTATAAAAGACACCTGACCACACACTCAATCAAACAGACTCCAACCTCTCCACAATGGCCAAGACTAGAGAGCTGTGTAAGGACATCAGGGATAGAATTGTAGACCTGCACAAGGCTGGGATGGGCTACAGGACAATAGACAAGCAGCTTGGTGAGAAGGCAACAACTGTTGGCGTAATTATTAGAAAATGGAAGAAGTTCAAGATGACGTTCGATCACCCTCGGTCTAGGGCTCCATGCAAGATCTCACCTCGTGGGGCATCAATGATCATGAGGAAGGTGAGGGATCAGCCCAGAACTACACGGCAGGACCTGGTCAATGACCTGAAGAGAGCTGGGACCACAGTCTCAAAGAAAAACATTAGTAACACACTTCGCCATCATGGATTAAAATCCTGCAGCGCACGCAAGGTCCCTCTGCTCAAGCCAGCGCATGTTCAGGCCCGTCTGAAGTTTGCCAATGACCATCTGGATGATCCAGAGGAGAAACGGGAGAAGGTCATGTGTTCTGATGAGACAAAAATAGAGCTTTTTGGTCTAAACTCCACTCGCCGCGTTTTGAGAAAGAAGAAGGATGAGTACAACCCCAAGAACACCATCCCAACCGTGAAGCATGGAGGGGGAAACATCATTCTTTGGGGATGCTTTTCTGCAAAGGGGACAGGACGACTGCACTGTATTGAGGGGAGGATGGATGGGGCCATGTATCGTGAGATCTTGGCCAACAACCTCCTTCCCTCAGTAAGAGCATTGAAGATGGTTCTTGGCTGGGTCTTCCAGTTGACAATGACCCAAAACACACAGCCAGGGCAACTAAGGAGTGGCTCCGTAAGAAGCATCTCAAGGTCCTGGAGTGGCCTAGCCAGTTTCCAGACCTGAACCCAATAGAAAATCTGTGGAGGGAGCTGAAAGTCTGTATTGCCCAGCGACAGCCCCGAAACGTGAAGGATCTGGAGAAGGTCTATATGGAGGAGTGGGCCAAAATCCCTGCTGCAGTGTGTGCAAAACTGGTCAAGGACTACAGGAAATGTATGATCTCTGTAATTGCAAACAAAGGTTTCTGTACCAAACATTAAGTTCAGCTTTTCTGATGTATCAAATACTTATGTCATGCAATAAAATTCTAATTCATTACTTAAAAATCATACAATGTGATTTTCTGGATTTTCACAGCTGTAGTGTACCTATGATAAAAATTACAGACCTCTACATGCTTTGTAAGTAGGAAAACCTGCAAAATCAGCAGTGTATCAAATACTTGTTCTCCCCACTGTATATATTTTTTTTAATTTTTTTTATATATTTTTTTACCTTTATTTAACCAGGCAAGTCAGTTAAGAACATATTCTTATTTTCAATGACGGCCTGGGAACAGTGGGTTAACTGCCTGTTCAGGGGCAGAACGACAGATTTGTACCTTGTCAGCTCGGGGGTTTGAACTCGCAACCTTCCGGTTACTAGTCCAACGCTCTAACCACTAAGCTACGCTGCCGCCCCATATATACAGTACTGTGCAAAAGTTTTAGGCATGTGTGAAAAAATGCTGTTAAGTAAGAATGCTTTCAAAAATAGTCATGTTAATAGTTTATATTTATCAACTAACAAAATGCAAAGTGAGTGAACGGAAGAAAAATCTACATCAAATCTTTTTTAAATTGCATTTATGAACTATGTTATGAACTTCCTATTTTTTTCGTAAGTAAAGTCTTGTGAATCCGGCCCCTGGGGTGTAGAAAAATGGCATTTGGTGCTCTGGACTCATAAGTCAAAATTTGAAATATTTGGCTGTAACAGAAGGCAGTTTGTTCGCCGAAGGACTGGAGAGTGTTACACAAATGAGTGCCTGCAGGCAACAGTGAAGCATGGTGGAGGTTCCTTGCAAGTTTTGTGCTGCATTTCTGCAAATGGAGTTGGGGATTTGGTCAGAATGAATGGTCTCCTCAATGATGAGAAGTACAGGCAGATACTTATCCATCATGCATTACCATCAGGGAGGCATCTGATTGGCCCCAAATGTATTCTGCAGCATGACAACAACCCCAAACAGACAGTGAACGTCATTAAGAACTATTTTCAGCGTAAAGAAGAACAAGGAGTCCTGGAAGTGATGCTATGGCCCCCACAGAGCCCTGATCTCAACATCATCGAGTCTGTCTGGGATTACATGAATAGAGAGAAGAACCCAAGGCTGCCTAAATCCACAGAGGAACTGTGGTTAGTTCTCCAAGATGTTTGGGCCAACCTACCTGCTGAGTTCCTTCAAAAACTGTGTGCAGGTGTACCTAGATGAATTGATGCTGTTTTGAATGCAAAGAGGGGTCACACCAAATATTGATTTGATTTTTCTTCAGTTCACTCATTTTGCATTTAGTTAGTTGATAAATATAAACTACTAATGTCTATTTTTGAAAGCATTCTTACTTTACAGCATTTTTTCACACCTGCCTAAAACTTCTGCACGGTACTGAGTGTATATGTATGTATGTGTGTTTTTATTTTTTTATTTTCTATATATATTTCTTCTTCACAAAAGTAGTGGACTGGGCCTTTTAATAGTCCTGTATTAGCGGACCGATACAGCCGTCTGCAGCGCAGGTAAAGACCCCACCCCTGACCCCACCCACTCCAAAACTTCATCCAGCGACTATGGACAGTAGAAGAAGTTAGGTTTGAGCTAAAAGTGGGCACATCCTGCTCAGGCTAAATGGATGCCAGTGACCCTTCACTTGGGGCCCTTGTTTAATTTTTTTAATTAATTTTTTCATGTCACCTTTATCTAACCAGGTAGGCTAGTTGAGAACAAGTTCTCATTTGCAACTGCGACCTGGCCAAGATAAAGCATAGCAATTCGATACATACAACAACACAGAGTTACACATGGAATAAACAAAACATACAGTCAATAATACAATAGAACAAAAGAAAACAAAAAAGTCTATATACAGTGAGTGCAAATGAGGTAAGATAAGGGAGTTAAGGCAATAAATAGGCCAAGGTGGCGAAGTAATTACAATATAGCAATTAAACACTGGAATGGTAGATGTGTAGAAGATGAATGTGCAAGTAGAAATACTGGAGCAAGAAAAATAAATAAATACAGTATAGGGATGAGGTAGATCGATGGGTTGTTTACAGATGGGCTATCTACAGGTGCAGTGATCTGTGAGATGCTCTGACAGCTGGTGCTTAAAGCTAGTGAGGGAGATATGAGTCTCCAGCTTCAGAGATTTTTGCAGTTCGTTCCAGTCATTGGCAGCAGAGAACTGGAAGGAAAGACGACCAAAGGAGGAATTTGTTTTGGGGGTGACCAATGAGGTATACCTGCTGGAGCGCATGCTACGAGTGGGTGCTGATGGTGACCAGTGAGCTGAGATAAAGTGGGGCTTTACCTAGCAGAGACTTGTAGATAACCTGTAGCCAGTGGGTTAGGCGACGAGTATAGGCAAGGGCCAACCAACGAGAGAGTACAGGTCGCAGTGGTGGGTAGTGTATGGGGCTTTGGTGACAAAAGGGATGGCATTGTGATAGTCTGCGTCCAATTTGTTGAGTAGAGTGTTGGAGGCTATTTTATAGATGACATCGCTGAAGTCAAGGATCGGTAGGATGGTCAGTTTTACGAGGGTATGTTTGGCAGCATGAGTGAAGGATGCTTTGTTGCGATATAGGAAGCCGATTCTAGATTTAATTTTGGATTGGAGATGCTTAATGTGAGTCTGGAAGGAGAGTTTAAAGTCTAACCAGACACCTTGGTATTTGTAGTTGTCTACGTATTCTAAGTCAGAGCCGTCCAGAGTAGTGATGCTGGACGGGCGAGCAGGTGCGGGCAGTGATCGATTCACTAGCATGCATTTAGTTTTACTTGCATTTAAGAGCAGTTGGAGGCCACAGAAGGAGAGTTGAATGGCATTGAAGCTCGTCTGGAGGTTAGTTAACACAGTGTCCAAAGAGGGGCCAAAAGTATACAGAATGGTGTCATCTGCGTAGAGGTGGATCAGAGAATCACCAGCAGCAAGAGAGACATCATTGATGTATACAGAGAAGAGAGTCAGGCCCGAGAATTGAACCCTGTGGCACGCCCATAGACACTGCCAGAGGTTTGGACAACAGGCCCTCCGATTTGACACACTGAACACTATCAGAGAAGTAGTTGGTAAACCAGGTGAGGCAATCATTTGAGAAACCAAGGCTGTCGAGTCTGCCAATAAGAATGTGGTGATTGACAGAGTTGAAAGCCTTGGCCAGGTCGATGAATACGGCTGCACAGTGATGTCTCTTATCGATGGCGGTTATGATGGCATTTAGGACCTTGAGCGTGGCTGAGGTGCACCCATGACCAGCTCTGAAACCAGATTTCATAGCGGAGAAGGTACGGTGAGATTCGAAATGGTTGGTAATTTGTTTGTTAACCTGGCTTTTGAAGACCTTAGAAAGACAGGGTAGGATAGATATAGGTCTGTAGCAGTTTGGGTCTAGAGTGTCACCCCCTTTGAAGAGGGGGATGACTGCGGCAGCTTTTCAATCTTTGGGAATCTCAGACGATACGAAAGAGAGGTTGAACAGGCTAGTAATAGGGGTTGCAACAATTCCGGCAGTTAATTTATAGAAAGAGAGGTTCCAGATTGTCTAGCCCGGATGATTTGTAGGGATCCAGATTTTGCAGCTCTTTCAGAACATCAGCTATCTGGATTTGGGTGAAGGAGAAATGGTGGGGGCTTTGGCGGGTTGCTGTGTAGGGTGCCGGGCAGTTGACTAACCAAGTGTAGCCAGGTGGAAAGCATGGCCAGCCATGGAGAAATGCTTATTGAAATTCTCAATTATAGTGGATTTATCAGTGGTAACAGTGTTTCCTAGCCTCAGAGCAGTGGGCAGCTCGGAGGAGGTGCTCTTATTCTCCATGGACTTTACAGTGTCCCATATCCTTTTTGAGTTTGTACTACAGGATGCAAGTTTCTGTTTGAAAAGCTAGCCTTAGCTTTCCTAACTGCCTGTGTATATTTGTTCCTAACTTCCCTGAAAAGTTGCATATCACGGGGGCTATTCGATGCTGACACAGAACGCCACAGGATGTTTTTGTGCTGGTCAAGGGCAGACAGGTCTGGAGTGAACCAAGGACTATATCTATTTATAGTTCTACATTTTGTGAATAGGGCATGCTTATTTAAGATGGTGAGGAAGGCACTTTTAAAGAATAACCAGGAATCCTCTACTGACGGGATGAAGTCAATGTCATTCCAGGATACCCAGGCCAGATCGATTAGAAAGGCCTGCTCGCTGAAGTGTTTTAGGGAGCATTTGACAGTGATGAGGGGTGGTCGTTTGGTCGCAGACCCAATACGGATGCAGGCAATGAGGCAGTGATCGCTGAGATCTTGATTGAAAACAGCAGAGGTGTATTTGGAGGGCGAGTTACTTAGGATGATATCTATGAGGGTGCCCGTGTTTACGGATTTGGGGTTGTACCTTGTAGGTTCATTGATAATTTATGTGAGATTGAGGGAATCAAGCTTAGATTGCAGGATGGCCGGGGTGTGAAGCATGTCCCAGTTTAGGTCACCTAGTAGCACGAGCTCAGAAGATAGATGGGGGCAATCAATTCACATATGGTGTCGAGGGCACAGCTGGGGCAGAGGGTGGTCCATAGCAAGCAGCAACAGTGAGAGACTTATTTCTGGAAAGGTGAATTTTTAGAAGTAGAAGCTCGAATTGTTTGGGTAAAAACCTGGATAGTATGACAGAACTCTGCAGGCTATCTTTGCAGTAGATGCAACACCACTCCCTTTGGCAGTTCTATCTTGGTGAAAAATGTTATAGTTAGGTATGGAGATTTCAGGGTTTTTGGTGGTTTTCCTATGCCAGGATTCAGACACGGCTAAGACATAGGGGTTGACAGTGTGCTAAAGCAGTGAGTAAAACAAACTTAGGGAGTGGTCTTCTAATGTTAACATGCATGAGGTGGCGCCACATTTTTTGGGCCTCTTTCAACTGTGTTCCCTATAGAATAGACACAGACAGAGAGTTTGCTCTGAACACAGGTATTCACCAGACACATATGTATTGTGTTCCTCTCGGAACGCCTCGGAAGTGGACACTTGACAGTCCAAGCAAAATGTTCTCCAACCAGATGCCTTGCACTTAAAGCAGCAATCAGCAGTTGAAACTATAACAAAACATAATCCCCACCACGGTTTCAGTAAAAAGCTGAGGGATAGGGCTGGAGAAATGTCACCATTCAAAGAGAGAGCTATAGACGCAAGGACTGACCATCCATGATATCAAAAGTATAGTTGTAACCATGTTTTGAGTCTATACAGTGTTTGTTTACATTTACTTTGTTTACAAACTTTCGAGTTAAACAAGCCTATATTCTGGGTTCTGAAGGGGTATGACAGTTGAACTAAGCTCATGAGGCATTTATAAGTTGTATTAGTCAAGAAACATTGGGTGCATATCACTCCAAAAAGTGATGCAGAAATTGCAGATTGCCCATTTAAAGGCCCACTCTATGATATTTACAGCTGTTTCTGATAATTTAAGGCCTAATGAGCTTTGTTAAATAACCCCATCACAATCCCTCAGCTAAATACAAATAAAGTGGCAGGGTTTCCGTTTTGTTGTTTTTCAAATGAAGGATTTATGTCTACGGGGAACTAGAAACGGTATTCTATATTCTCCCCCTCTTTCCAACCCACTAGTACTGTTTGTGTCTCAGACAATTCCACCCTGCCGAAGTATGCAAGCAGAAGGAAAGCAGTTAAAACAGATTGGGGACTTTTCTCTTTTCTGGCCCAGAAGCCCACCTGTTTTCCATAAACCTCCAGTGTTTACAGGCTACGGTGGATTGGGAAGCATTCATCACGCTATAGCTTGAAATCCGAGCTGTAAACACGGGAGAATAAATGGAGATCTTATCTGGCTGATAATCGGAGCGTCGTCCCAGCTCTTGGACATACAGTGCAGTACATGTACTTGTGACATTTTGTGGCTTTTTTTGCACGAACGAGTGAATGATTGAGTAAGTAACGCAATGTCCCTCCCATCCCACAGGTGGTGCCAGCACTACGGAAGCACGGGTCTTCAGGGAGGCTAGGGGCAGGAACAGTGCCGAGCCCCACATCAAGAGGCCCATGAATGCCTTCATGGTGTGGGCCAAGGATGAGAGGAGGAAGATCCTGCAGACCTTCCCCGACATGCATAACTCCAACATCAGCAAGATCCTGGGTAAGATGACCTCTTTCGTTCAGAGCCGTGGTGTAGTGGTAAAACTCCCTGGCATGTTACAAATAAAACTCCCCACTGGAGACCAGGTTCCAATCCATGCGTCCATCCCTCTCACGCTTTCTCCCACTTGCCTGTCCCACCCTCTAATTTCCTAGCGGTCTTTAAGGGATACTTCGGCATTTTAGCAATGAGGCCCTTTATCTACTTCCCCAGAGTCAGATGAACTGGTGGATATCAATTTTATGTCTCTGTTTCCAGTATGAAGGAATATAAAGGTACTTTCATGAGCCAATGCTAACTAGCGTTAGCAAAATTACTGGAAGTCTATGGGTATCTGCTAGCATGCTAGTTAGCAATTGTGGTAGTGCTAGTTAGCAACTTCCTTCAAACTGCACTCAGAGACATAAAAATGGTATCAAGAAGTTCATCTGACTCTGGAGAACTACATAAAGGGCCTCATTGCCAAAATAATGAAGTATCCCTTTAAAAAAGTGTATAAAACACCTAACAATATACAAATATATATTTTTAAAGATGGCCCCCATACACTGTGGCCTTGTTTTTATTTGTTTTTTGTTTTTATTACAAGTTGCAATGGTGGGTATTGTCTGGGGCTTTGGTGACAAAACGGATGGCACTGTGATAGACTGCATCCAATTTGTTGAGTAGAGTGTTGGAGGCTATTTTATAGATGACATCACCGAAGTCAAGGATCGGTAGGATGGTCAGTTTTACGAGGGTATGTTTGGCAGCATGAGTGAAGGATGCTTTGTTGCGATATAGGAAGCCGATTCTAGATTTAATTTTGGATTGGAGATGCTTAATGTGAGTCTGGAAGGAGAGTTTACAGTCTAACCAGCCAACTAGTTATTTGTAGTTGTCCACATATTCTAAGTCAGTGCCGTCCAGAGTAGTGATGCTGGACGGGCTAGCAGGTGCAGGCAGTGATCGGTTGACTAGCATGCATTTAGTTTTACTTGCATTTAAGAGCAGTTGGAGGCCACGGAAAGAGAGTTGTATGGCTTTGAAGCTCGTCTGGAGGTTAGTTATCACAATGTCCAAACAGTGGCCAGAAGTATACAGAATGGTGTCGTCTGCGTAGAGGTGTATCAGAGAATCACCAGCAGCAAGAGCAACATCATTGATGTATACAGAGAAGAGAGTCGGCCCGAGGATTGAACCCTGTGGCACCCCCATAGACACTGCCAAAGGTCCGGACAACAGGCCCTCCGATTTGACACACTGAACTATATCAGAGAAGTAGTTGGTAAACCAGGCGAGGTAATCATTTGAGAAAGCAAGGCTGTCGAGTCTGCCAATAAGAATGTGGTGATTGACAGAGTCGAAAGCCCTGGCCAGGTCGATGAATACGACTGCACAGTAATGTCTCTTATTGATGGCTGTTATGATGTCGTTTAGGACCTTGAGCGTTGCTGAGGTACACACATGACCAGCTCTGAAACCAGATTTCATAGCGGAGAAGGTACGGTGGGATTCGACATGGTTGGTAATTTGTTTGTTATCTTCTCTTTCGACGACCTTAGAAAGGCAGGGTAGGATAGATATAGGTCTGTAGCAGTTTGGGTCTAGAGTGTCACCCCCTTTGAAGAGGGGGATGACCGCGGCAGCTTTCCAATCTTTGGGAATCTCAGACGATACGAAAGAGAGCTTGAACAGGCTAGTAATAGGGGTTGCAACAATTTCGGCAGATCATTTTAGAAAGAGAGGGTCCAGATTGTCTAACCCGGCCGATTTGTAGGGGTCCAGATTTTGCAGCTCTTTCAGAACAACAGCTATCTGGATTTGGGTAAAGGAGAAATGGTGGGGGCTTTGACGGGTTGCTGTGGAGGGTGCCGGGCAGTTGACCAGGGTAGGGGTTTGACAGTGATGAAGTGTGGTTGTTTGGTTGCAGAACCATTACGGATGCAGGCAATGAGGCAGTGATCGCTGAGATCTTGTTTGAAAACAGCAGAGGTGTATTTGGAGGGCGAGTTAGTTAGGATGACATCTATGAGGGTGCCCGTGTTTACGGATTTGGAGTTCTACCTGGTAGGTTCATTGATAATTTGTGCGAGATTGAGGTCAATAAACTTGGATTGTAGGATGGCCGGGGTGTTAAGCATGTCCCAGTTTAGGTCACCTAGTAGCACGAGCTTAGAACATAGATGGGGGCAATCAATTCACATATGGTGTCGAGGGCACAGCTGGTGGCAGAGGGAGGTCTATAGCAAGCGGCAACAGTGAGAGACTTGTTTCTGGAAAGGTGACCTAAAAGCTCGAATTGTTTGGGTACAGACCTGGATAGTAATACATAACTCTGCAGGCTATCTTTGCAGTAGATTGCAACACTGCCCCCTTTGGCAGTTCTATCTTGGCAGAATTTCTTATAGTTAGGGATGGAGTTTTCAGGGTTTTTGGTGGTTTTCCTATGCCAGGATTCAGACACAGCTAAGACATAGGGGTTGGCAGAGTGTGCTAAAGCAGTGAGTAAAACAAACTTAGGGAGTAGGCTTCTAATGTTAACATGCATGAATCCAAGGCTATGCTCATACAGGGCCTTTCATTTGCAAAAATTAAGTGGATTGATATACCACAGAAACCAATTTAGCGGTTTTGAGTGTGAAAACATAGCAAATCATCCTGTACTGGGACACGGTCCGGTAGGGTGTATAGTTAACAAATAAAAAAGGCTGCGACCCAATAATCAGGGTTGGGTAGGTTACTTTTTCGTGAAATCCAATTGCGAACCAATACAATCTTGTCTCATCACTGCATCTCCCCAACCGGCTCCGGAGAGGCATCGGTCAAGACATGCGTCCCCCCAAAACATGACCCACCATGCCTCGCTTCTTAATTAACACCCACTCGCTTTACCTGGAAGCCAGCTAAACCAATGTGTCAGAGGAAACACCACTCAACTGACGACCCGGAAGTCAGCCTGCAAGCACCCGGCCCGCCACAAGGAGTCACTAGAGCGCGATGAGCCAAGTTATATCCCCCTCGGCCAAACCCTCCCCTAACCCGGGCGATGCTGGTCCAATTGTGCTCTGTCCTATGGGACTCCCGTTCACGGCCAGTTGTAACACAGCCTGGGGTAGCTTACATTCTAAATGTAATCCGTTACTGTTACTAGTTACCTGTATAAAATTGTAATCAGTAAAGTAACTTTGGGATTACCAAATCTCAGTAAGGTAATCAGGTACTTTTAGATTACTCACCCCGTAAAAGGCGCAAATTAGCGTTTTTCATCATGAATCTTGTTGAGGCAGCTCTTCAGAGTGGTCACTAGCTGAAACAGCCACAAAGTACGATTTTAACCTTAACCCTAACTTCACTGCTAACCCTAATGCCTACCTCTAACCTTAAATTAAGACCAAAAAGCTATTTTTGTTTTCATTAATATGTACAACATAGGCAATTTTGCCTCTGCAGCTGGCCCATCTAGCGGAAATTGCTCAGTTCTGCCTCAGACAAGACTCACCTGCTTAACGTCAACCTGCTTAAGAGGCATTTGAAGAAAACAAATGAATATTACTAATTGAAATACATCTATTGCAGGATAAATCAATGTTAGAGTTTTCATAGCCATAAATAGATGTTTCATTTGACTTTTTTAAAAAATGTAATATTTTTTTATTTCACCTTTATTTAACCAGGTAGGCTAGTTGAGAACAAGTTCTCATTTACAACTGCAACCTGGCCAAGATAAAGCAAAGCAGTTCGACACATACAACAGCACAGTTACACATGGAATAAACAAACATACAGTCAATAATACAGTAGAAAAAGTCTATGTATAGTGTGTGCAAATGAGGTAGGATAAGGCAGGTAAGTCAATAAATAGGCCATGGTGGCGAAGTAATTACAATATAGCAATTAAACACTGGGATTGTAGATGTGCATAAGATGAATGTGCAAGTAGAGATACTGGGGTTCAAAGGAGCAAGATAAATAAATAAATACAGTATGGGGATGAGGTAGTTGGATGGGCTATTTACAGATGGGCTATGTATAGGTGCAGTGATCTGTGAGCTACTCTGACAGCTGGTGCTTAAAGCTAGTGAGGGAGCTTTGAGTCTCCAGCTTCAGAGATTTTTGCAGTTTGTCCCAGTCATTGGCAGCAGAGAACTGGAAGGAAAGGCGGTCAAAGGAAGATTTGGCTTTGGGGGTGACCAGTGAGATATACCTGCTGGAGCGCGTGCTACGGGTGGGTGCTGCTATGGTGACCAGTGAGCTGAGATAAGGCGGGGCTTTACCTAGCAGAGACTTGTACATGACCTGGAACCAGTGGGTTTGGCGGTGAGTATGAAGCGAGGGCCAGCCAACGAGAGCGTACTTTGTGTTGGTTCTGTATGGTTCTGTATGTATGTTCTAACCCATTTCTACTTCATATAATAATATGATTCATCCATGATTAGGCTATATCTTTCACACCCTGACCATAGTTTGCTTTGTATGTTTCTATGTTTTGTTTGGTCAGGGTGTGATCTGAGTGGGAATTCTATGTTGGATGTCTAGTTTGTCTGTTTCTGTGTTTGGCCTGATATGGTTCTCAATCAGAGGCAGGTGTTAGTCATTGTCTCTGATTGGGAGCCATATTTAGGTAGCCTGCTTTGTCATTGTGGGTGATTGTCTATGTTAGTTGCTTGTGTCAGCACAGTTCTCATTATAGCTTCACGGTCGTTATTCGTTTATTGTTTTGTATAGTTTGTATTCAGGGCTTTCTTTAATTAAAAAATCATCATGAACACATACCACGCTGCATTTTGGTCCGCTCCTTACGACGATCGTGACAATATCTTTCCATTTTAAAAAAACAATCTGTCAGATTTCCAGTCATTCCAATTATTTAGTACCCCTTTATCTTCAAGAATAGGACCTGGAAATATGGAAAAATAGATTTGTCAAATTGTTTGGTATTTAGTATGGATGTTTATTCGGATCCCCATTAGCCGCTACAAAAGCAGCAGCTACTCTTCCTGAGGTCCACATGAAACATGACATCATACATAGTACAGAACATTATTAGTCAAGGACCGATCTACATACATTTAAAATGTGTCACACACAGCCTACATATCAGTACACGCAATATCTAGGTGTAATACATAGTACAGTGCAAATTACAATACAATATATATAAAATGGCTGTGTCTCAGTCCCCTTTGTGCAGTAAGGTGTTATTTTATCTGTTTTTTAATCAAATCATATGTTATTTGTCACATGCGCCGAATACAACAGGTGTAGACCTTACAGTGAAATGCTTACTTACAAGCCCTTAATCAACAATTCAGTTTTAAGAAAATACCAAAAAAGTAAGAGATAAGAATAACAAATAATTAAGGAGCAGAATTAAACAAACAATAGTGTGGCTATATACAGGGGGTATACCGAGTCAATGTGTGGGTGCACAGGTGTCGAGGTAATTGAGATAATTATGTACATGTAGGTAGAGTTATTAAAGTGGCTATGCATGGATAATAACAGAGTAGCAGCAGCGTGGCGGGGGGGGCAATGCAAATAGTCTGGGTAGCCGTTTGATTAGCTGTTCAGGAGTCTTATGGCTTGGGGTAGAAGCTGTTTATTGCTGTGTATTACCTAGGATGGAAGAGTTCCATGTAGTCATGGCTCTATTTAATACTGTGTGTTTTCCAGGATCTGTTCTGGACCTGGGGACTGTGAAGAGACCTCTGGTTGCATGCCTTGTGTTGTACCGATGAGTGTCCGAACTGTGTGCCAACTAAACAGACAGTTCGGTACCATCAACACCTCTCACAAAGACTAATAGTGATCCAGTCAATCTCTCCTCAACTTTGAGCCAGGAGAGACTGACATGCATGTTACTGACACTTTCCTTCCTTATACATCTAAGTGCAATATGTGCTCCTGGTGTTCTGGATCAACATCAATTTACCTATGTGCTTCTTTGCCGTACATGACCACAGCTGGGCAGTAGTCTAGCTGTGACAAAACTAGGGCCTGTAGGACCTGTCTGGTCGGCTGAGATGTCAAGAAGGCAGAACAACACCCTATCATGGACAGAACTCTTCCCATTTTAGCAACCATCGAGTCTATGTTTTGAATATGCCAGCTTGCAATCTAGGGTTACACCCAGCAGTTTAGTTTGCTCAACTTGCTCAATAGCCACATTATTCAATAATAGATCTAAACGAGGTTTAGCATTGAGCGAGTGGTTTGTCCCAAAAATTATGCTTTTTGTTTTTGAGATATTTACCACCAGCCTATGGCTAGTTACCCATTCTAAAACTGACTGGAGCTCTATGTTAAGGGTGTCCGTTAGTTATTTTATTGTAGCCGCCAACGTGTATACTGTTGAGTCGTCAGCGTACATAGACACACAGGCTTTATTTAAGGTCAGTGGAGGTCATTTGTAAAACCAGAAAACAATAATGGCCCTAGTCAGCTGCCCTGCGGTACACCACACTCAACTGGATTTGCATGAGAGAGTCTTCCATTAATGAAAACCCTCAGTGTTCTATTAGATAGGTAACTCTCAATCCATAATAAGGCAGAGGATGCAAATCCATGACACCTACGTTTTTACAGCAAAAGGTTATGATAAATGACATCAAAAGCTGCGCTGAATTCTAACAGAACAGCTCCCAATCTTCTTACTATCAATTTCTTTCAGCCTGTAATCTGTCATTTGTGTCAGTGCCGAGCATGTTGAGTGCACTTCTCTATATAAGCATGCTGTAAGTCTGTTTTACATTTTTTGTTGTTGTAAAATAACTTTATATTTTATCAAACACACAAAAAAAATAAGTTTGCAAAGCACTTCTACAGTTTGCTAAGCACTAGGTTGATTGATCAGCTGTTTGAATCATTAAAGTGTGCTCTGCTATTCTTGGGTGGCGGAATGACGTTTACTTCCCTCCAAGTCTGAGGACTCACACCGTCTTCTGGGCTAAGCATAACCCAAAAACGAAGGACTAATTAGCCTACTATGTTGTTTATTATTTTGTTGTCGTGGAGGACTGATTGGGTCTCATTGCTTTGAGTTTAAAAATAAATGATGCTCTTGCTTTGTTTAAGCAGCTGTTTAAGTCAATCAAAAGTTTGCGAGTTTGAGAATATCTGTTTTAATTTTTATAATCAGCATGAATTAGATTGAGCAATAAAAGCCCCACTCATGATCTTCTTAAATTAATTTTGGTGTTGACAGGATGGAGCACAACACCACGGGGGAGTTCCTCAAAAGGGGGAACTCCCTCTAACTTTTATTCTATAGGCTGGCATCTGCACTATGCTGCTGGTGCAAGAGGGCATTTCATACTGGCTGCCCACTGGGGCATATTCATTACGCCAATTCTGTTGCAAAATGTTTCTTAAACAGAATCAAACGGAAAGAAATGGGGAGGGTCCTAGCTGAATTTGTCCAATAGGAACTGTTGTCTCGCCTTGAGGAAATTGTTGGTGGCCTCTTAAATACAAAACATGGTGGTCCATTAAATAGATAGTTTGCAGGCATGCTCTTTTATAGAGGTAACTGTGCAGACTGTGTGCTTATGAGACAGAAACAGAGCATTACTACTACTCCCCCCCCCCACCTCCACCTAAACATTCAATAATATATTCAAAATATTGTACATCACTCAACTACCAATCGATCGATGAATCAATCAATTTATCTGACCTTATTTTATTCAATCTAATTTAATAATGCAAACACTATATTGGAAAAAATGATATATTTCCCTTACAAAATACAGTATTCACATTGAACTCTCTCTCTTTCACACACATACACTCCACTTAGACCCCAACTGGGGTGATGGATGCATGCAGTGAAAAGTGCTTCTTGTGTTGATACTAGCTAGCTAACTAACACAGATAGCTATTCACAGAGCACTAAACTTTGCTGTACACAGAATGGCTGAAGGGCTCCACTGTCTTGAGACTTAAGTCGGATCTACATCCCAAATGGCAGCCTACTTCAAACAGTGTACAGTGCCCAACTTTTTACCAGGGCCCATATTCCTATATTGGGAATATGGTGCTTTTTGGGAGACAGCCCTCATAGTTCATAGACTGCATGAATGAACTTGGAATGTTGCTTGGCAATGTGTAGGAGCTGTTTTTTAGAAGGGGGACTATGTGCCTGGTCTTTAGGTCTTTAGCTACAGCTTTGTATATACTTAGAGAGAAAATAGTTTTCTGTCGTGAATTGGTGTTCCACTAGGCTAAAATGTTTAGCTTTGAGCAAATGGTATTAAGTGACTTTGTTTGCTAAAATATTTTAGATGCAAACTGAACGCTGAATTAAAGATATACAATCTTTGCACTTTTCTCATCCATAGACCATTGTTCAATATCACTGAAGTTATCATTCTAAAGAATTGGATAGCTCAAACCTCATCACTCGAAGTTGGGGTAATAAATTGAGGGTCAGGGTTCACCTATCCGACAGAACATTCCGGATATTTACCTAGCTAGCGGTTTGCTTGTGGTGACACCAGGGAAACGCTAGACCTGAGAGGCGATCAGGAGAGGATGGAGTGTGTGCTGCCCAGACAATAACACAGCTGGAGACGAGGGACATGATGAAAAAAAGGAGTGTCCTCACTGTTTCCTGTTTCCTTAGTAAAAAAAATAAGGGAGTTTCGATAAACGTTGGTAAACAGATTCCTACATGCATCCCAAATGGCACCCCAATCCCTATATAGAGCACTACTTTCGACTAGAGCCCTGTGGACCCTGGTCAAAAGTAGTGCACTGACTAGGAAATAGGGTGCGATTTGGGACGCAGTCCTAGATTCCTCTGTGTGTGTGTCCTATCTGCGGTGTGTATAATGGGTTGTCAGAAAGCAGATGTGCTCCATTCCTGCGGTAACGGACCTGTCCACTTGTTCTGTCAGCTGGGTGCTTATAGGAGAGACATGTTGAGAACACAATGTATCAGAGATCCCCTGCCAATCCTAAAGACTGTTTTTTCAAACGAGTAGGTTCTCTTATTAGAGGCTCCTACCTGAAGAGATGTCCTGCTATGATTGAAGTAAGACAGTATAGATTCAGTGCAGTGGAAGTACTGACACATACTGTTCAATGGCTAATTTAACCCCATTATTAGAACATAAACAATCAATTTACAGAAAATTGTAATCCACTAAACGGTGAAAAAATATTTACAGGACCATACTGGACAAACTGACTCCAATACACTCTTCAAACACCAATACCATCATGCTGTCGTTGAGTGTGTGTGTGTGTGTGTGTGAACATGTGAGTGTGTTTGTTTGTGTGTGCGTTCGTCCTTACGCTGTAGTTTGTGTTTCAACCCTGACTCTTGGTGCGTGTGTCCCGTTATCCATGTCCAGGCTCTCGCTGGAAGTCCATGAGCAACCAGGAGAAGCAGCCATACTATGAGGAACAGGCCCGTCTCAGTAAGAACCATCTGGAGAAGTACCCCAACTACAAGTACAAGCCCCGGCCCAAGAGGACCTGCATCATCGACGGGAAGAAGCTGCGCATCGGGGAGTACAAGCAGATGATGCGCTCGCGGCGACAGGAGATGAGGCAGTTCTTCAGTGTGGGGTAAGAAGAGAGAGACACTCCAACTCAACTACTGGGACAAACTCTTTAGGCTAACTGATAGTGTACTTAAAGGGACATTACACTCCATAATCCAATTGTGTCAGATATTTTCAAACCTCAAAATGGTCTTCTGTTGACATAAATCCATGTCCCAGGTCATCTGTTGTGTAGATTCAGCTCTATGCCACAATCTAAAATGGAAAAAGATAAGCACCATTTCTATAACAAAGAGATATTGTTCAATCATTTGAATATAGATGTAAAAACATAACCGATGGAGTGGTATGTGAATTCATCTCGACATTAGACTTATTTTGAAGTCAGAAAACTGTTTGGAGTGTAATTAGCCTTTAAAGCAGCAATCAGCAGTTCAAACTATAACGAAGTGTTCTCCTCACCCCTGTTTTAGATAAACAGCTTACGGATGAGCTGGACAAAATTTGTCGCCATTCTCAAATTCATAGACCGAGTTAGGACTGACCATCCATGATATCATAAGTATAGTTTTAACCATATTCTGAGGCTGCATAGTGTTTTGTTGACATTTACTTTGTTTACAAACGTTGGAGTTAAACAAGCTTATATTCTGGGTTCTGATGGGGTATGACAGACAGTTGAACTAAGCTCATGAGGAATTTAGAAGTTATATTAGTCAAGAATCATTGGGTTCACATAGTTAATTTATATGTCCAAAAGTGGATGTAGCAACTGAACCTTCCCATTTAATACTAAGTTTAAAGTGGTAAGTAAACAGTGATCCTGGGATCAACAATCCCTTTAATATTTTTTCATGCTCACATTTTCAGATGGTACACTTGAGTCAACTGGTCAAATCAAATCAAATGTATTTATATAGCCCTTCGTACATCAGCTGATATCTCAAAGTGCTGTACAGAAACCCAGCCTAAAACCCCAAACAGCAAGCAATGCAGGTGTAGAAGCACGGTGGCTAGGAAAAACTCCCTATAACTGGTCCTATTCATTTTGTTAAGGGAATTTGTTCTTTGTTTGGCTAATTCCCAGTGTACCAAGTACTGACTGACCATGTCCCTCAAGCAATAGTGCTGAGCTGTGAGCTGAATTTGTTATCCAATCTACTAGTTTAGCGATAATGAGGTCTCTTATCATTATGCTTTTCTCATCCTCTTCTGTCAAACTGTAGGCAACGCTGAGAACAAGGATAGTGTCACAAATTGCACCCTATTCCCTAAATAGTGCACTAGTTTTGACCCGGGACCCTGATTAAAAGTAGTGCGTTATATAGGGAAAAGGATGCCATTTTGGACAAAACTAGTGGCTTGGTCTTAATAGGAAACAGGCATGGATGTGTTTTAAGTCATCACGGCGGGCCTCGTTTCAATGGATTTACCAGGGGCACAGCTTTGAATTGGAACGATTTTTAATAGTTGTCATTTATTAAATTAGGACAATGGCGGGCGCTTGCGGGCGGTAGAAATTGGACACAGACATTACACTACCAGGATATAAAACGTAAGCAGATGTTTGAGAGAGAGACCCAGCTAGCACACAATGTTCTGAGAACCATATTTCTTAGCGCTTGGTGAGAGCGTGGTCATCCTATGATTATTTTGCATACAACCTCCCCACATCTTTCTGGGAATGGTGCATGATAGTTAGTTAAGGAACTTTTGAAAAAAAATGGTATTCCATTACTTTAACAGAACGTTTCTTAAAAGTTCATGCATGGTTATATTTCATTTCAATTTTCATAATGTTCTAGGAACGTTCTCCAACTTGTTTGACATTGGGAATGTTTTCAAATAGTTTGGAGAATGTTAAGAAACAATGTTCTTCTGTGGGAATTTCAGTACTTCAGGATAACCTTTCCTTCAAGTTTCCATCTAAAGTCATGTTCTCAAATTGTTCCAAAAACGTTAAAAAAACAACATTGTTCTGTGGGAATTTCAGTACTTCAGGATAACGTTTCCTACAGGTTTCCATCTAAAGTCATGTTCTCAAACATGACTCTTTTTTTCTCTTTTATGTCAGTTCTTGGCAATATTCTGGGAATGTAAAAAAAATTGAATTGTACACATTAACATCATATGTTCTAAAATCCATTCTCAGAACATGAAGAGAATGTTATTTAAAATATTATTTCTCAGCATCAACAAAACTGTCTCTATCCTCTATCTTGTTAAGTGTGTTCATGTGTGTGACCCAGTAACACTGATCTTAATGAGTGCTTGTTTCTTTTAAAATGTGTATTTTTGAATAGACTAAAATGTTAAATTAAGGTTAAAAAAATACAAATAAATGAACATTATTTTCATTTAAAAAAACATGGCATGCTAGGTTCATCCTGGTGGCGCAGTGGACTTATTGAATGGATAGAGAACAGAAGATCATAGGTTTGAATCTCACTGATGCCATGTCCCAATATAATAAAAATGTGTTGGCATGATTAATACCCAAGGAAATGAATTTCCATGTTTCCTATCTGTGGTTGGAGTTCCAAATAGTTAACCCAGAATAAACTAGCAGTGTTATTGAAAGTCCTATTGAAACATTAAATGAAAGTTGTAGCCCTTTACACTCGTACCTACAGTACATTCGGAAAGTATTCCGACCCCTTGACTTTTTCCACATTTTGTTACGTTACAGCTAGGGTTGCAAAATTCTGGGAACTTTTCCAGAAATCCTGGTTGGTGAGTTCCAGATTTTCTACTTATTTCCTCCTGATTCCGGGATCCTCCAACCAGGATTATGGGAAACCAGGGAATTTATTGAAAGTTAATTTTGAAATCCTAGTTACTGCCTTATTTTAAAATGTATTAAATAGTTGTTTTATTCATCAATCCACACACAATACCCCATAATGACAAAGCAAAAACAGTTTATTTTTATTTTTACATTTTACACATTTATAAAAAAAAAAAACGGAAGTATCACATTTACATAAGTATTCAGACCCTTTACTCAGAACTTTGTTGAAATACCTTTGGCAGCGTTTACAGCCTCGAGTCTGCTTGGGTATGACACTACAAGCTTGGCACACCTGTATTTGGGGAGTTTCTCCCATTCTTCTCTGAAGATCCTCTCAAGCTCTGTCAGGTTGGATGGGGCGCGTCACTGCACAGCTATTTTCAGGTCTCTCCAGAGATGTTCGATCGGGTTCTGGCTGGGCCACTCAAGGACATTCAGAGACTTGTCCCAAAGCCACTCCTGTGTTGTCTTGGCTGTGTGCTTAGGCTCGTTGTCCTTTTGGAAAGTCAACCTTCACCCCAGACTGAGGTTCTGAGTGCTCTGGAGCAGGTTTTCATCAAGGATCTCTCTGTACTTTGCTCCATTCATCTTTCCCTCGATCCTGACTAGTCTCCCAGTCCCTGCCTCTGAAAAACATCCACACAGCCTGATGATGCCACCACCATGCTTCACCATAGGGATGGTGCCAGCTTTCCTCCAGGCATGGCGCTTGGCATTCAGGCCAAAGAGTTCAGTCTTGGTTTTATCAGACCAGAGAATCTTGTTTCTCATAGTCTGAGAAGCCTTTAGGTGTCTTTTGGCAAACTCCAAGCAGGCTGTCATGTGCGTTTTACTGAGGAGTGGCTTCTGTCTGGCCACTCTACCATAGGCCTGATTGGTGGAGTGCTGCAGAGATGGTTGTCCTTCTGGAAGGTTCTCCCATCTCCACAGAGGAGCTCTGGAGTGCTGTCAGAGTGACCATCGGGTTCTTGTTCACTTCCCTGACCAAGGCCTTTCTCCCCCAATTGCTCAGTTTGGCCAGGCAGCCAGCTCTAGGAAGAGTTTTGGTGGTTCCAAACTTCTTACATTTAAGAATGATTGAGGCCACTCTGTTCTTGGGGGCCTTCGATGCTGCAGACATTTTGTTTGTACCCTTACACCAGATCTGTGTCTCGGACCTCTACAGACAATTCCTTCGACCTCATGGCTTGGTTTTTGCTCTGACATGCACTGTTAACTGTGGGCCCTTATATAGACAGGTGTGTGTGCCTTTCCAGATCATGTCCAATAAATTGAATTTACCAAAGGTGGACTCCAATCAAGTTGAGGAAACATCTCAAGGATGCTCAATTTAAACAGGATGCACCTGAGCTCAATTTCGAGTCTCATAGCAAAGGGTCTGAAAACTGTTTTCACTTTGTCATTATGGGGTATTGTGTGTAGATTGATGAGTAAGTGTGTAGATTGAAAGTAACAAAATGTGTAAAAAGGGAAGGGGTCTGAATACTTTCCGAATGCACTGTATGCGTGGGTTGAAAATGGTAGATTTTGTCATTGATAAGTGCCTAAATTGGAATGCATTGGCTGTACAGTAAATGATGTCAGAGCTCAGGCTTTGCTGTATGGGTTTTGACTGACTGCTGTTCTGAACTTGAGCACCTTGAGAAGAAGTTACCCCCATCCCTCCCGCTATTTGGCCAACCTTTGTTGTCTGAGTGAGGGAAATGCTGTAAATTAAGAGGACTCAATGTATTTTGAAAGATGAGACATTGAGGGTTAAAATAAATACTAATTTGATGTCATACAAGGAAACCAAACACCCGTGAGTCCAAATGTGCACTTCACATTTCCATACCATAAAAGTCATATACAGTGTCAAAGTTTATAATCACTATGTTTAATGTACAAGATGAGATGGTGTCATATCCTGGGTTGTCCTGAAGAGAATGAGCCTATCTTTGTCTATTGCGAAGAAGATTCCCCACGGAACACGCACCTGAATGCACTCCTTTCTATGTGCATCAAAATGATGATCTGTTTCTCTGAATTCCCTTGTGAAAGCCTAATACCGTAAGATGTTGACAATAGAACAATAGAACAAGCTTTCAATTGATGCCCACCTGACCCAGATTGTGATTTTAAATGGTCTGTTTTTGGATTACGTAAACAACAACAGTAATTGTGTGCTTGCTCTTGTTCCTCAATGGCACAGCTAGGAGAGCTCAAAAAAGCACATGATAGTTGATGACTCTTCTTTGAGTCATTAAAGTGCATTGAAATGACATAGGAACTGTGCACACTTTGGAGAGGTTTGTGGCCACTTGGGCAATTTGTTTTGTCTCATGTTGCACCTACCCCACATTCTATTTTCTTATCATGTTACTGAATGTGTCCAGGTTATTTTCAGATGTCGTTATCAACAAATGCAGTGAAAAGTACAGTAAATGTAAAATACACATAAAATCAACTGTGTAATGTTTGGATTCAGTCTTGTGTACGGTGAACTTTGGTCTAATAATTTTCCCATAATCTCCAAATTGTTCCCTTTCAATTGCTGCCATGCTCATGCATATGCATTTCATATTTGTGTAAAGGGTTAAGGATACAAAAAAATATATATAAAATGTATGTTTTCATAACTTACAATTTCCGTTCTCAGAGCATTAATAAAACCTCACATGAAAACTTTTAAGGAACCAGAGTAAAATGTTCTCAGAACCTCACTGCAACCTAAAAATAAACAGTCCCAGAACAGGCAAAATGTTCCCTTCTGTTCTCAGAACGTTTAAAAACGTTCAATTTTACCAGTCAGGAAAATTATGGCTTTGTTCCCATAAACCAATGTGAAACAAAAAACATACATTCCCAAATCTTCCAAGGAGCCAAATGTGCTAACTGGGGAGAGTGGCGGTATAGGTAGATGTAACAGGCTTAACTCTGTCATTTACTGTGTGTGGTCAAGCGAAGGCAAAGCCTGATTTGCTGTAGCGGCTGGCGTTTCACTCATGACTAAATCAAATAACTTGGCTATAAGTTGAGGTATAACCAATTTCAACCAGGCTCACCGTATAATGAAAAGCGGGTTGTTTTTAAGTAGTTTAAGTCTGTTCTCTGCTGTAATTGTTTTCTGGAAGGGGGAGGAGGAACTGTTAGGTGAGGAAACTGACAGCAATTTTCTTGGTTTATGTGCTTCATTTGAGGAGCCAGAGGGCTTGATTGAGTGATATGCGTTTACCTTCATTCCATCCATTTATGGAAAGGTTATTTAGCTGACGTTCACAGGATTACTGTGTGCTGGCAGTAGCTCTGTGTTAAGGCTTGTCCAAAAGAAGAGAGTGAGCTACTGTTCAACTTGTTTTAAATAGCTGAAGAATTAATGCACCGTTCAAAATCAGTCTGGTAAAGAATGAATCTGTTTTTCTAATACACCCTCTCTGTCGCTCTCTCTTTTTCTCATTCCCTCGCTACCTCTACCTCCCACTCTATCTTTCTTTCTCTGTCTCTCACTCTCTGCTCACTCTCCTCCTATCTCCCCCTCCCTATTTCTCTCTCCCTCTTTCTTTCACTCAATCTCCCCCTCACTCTTTTCTCTCTCTCTCTTTCCTTCCTTATCTCTCCCTCTCTCTCTCTTCATTCTCTCTTTTTCTTTCTCTCTTTCTCTCTCTCTCTTTCCTTCCTTATCTCTCCCTCTCTCTCTCTTTCTTTCTTTCTTTCTTTCTTTCTTTTTTCTTCTCTACCTCAGGCCACAGCCTCAGATCCCCATCAGCAACAGCGCTGGAGGCCTCTACCCGGGCGCCATCACCATGGCGACAGCCACGCCTTCACCACACCTAACATCAGACTGCTCCAGCGCGTCGGCCAGCCCCGAGCCCGCAATCCCTGTCATCCAGAGCACATTCGGCGTAGTCAAGCCAGAGCCGGTTGCCATGGTGACCGGTGACCACCCGGTCAACGGGGAGGACGAGATAGACATGTACGAAGACTTTGAGGACAAATCGGACTACAGCAGCGACCACGAGACACGGGAGCCTGTCAGTGCCAACTGAACCTGCTCAGAAGAACTTCTGAACTTTTTGAAAAAAAATTAAGCAGGACAATATGACAGAGACTGAGTTTGGCTCAGAACAACTTTTCAACAGTACAAGGGGGGCGGAACAGTTTGTCCGGGATTTGATGCACCACGGACTGAGCATGCTCAGATTTACTCTGGACAGGACGTGACATACACTGAGAATTCTCTGATTGCCTCTGGACAGGATGTGGCATTCTCTGATTGACTCTGGACAGGATGTGACATACACTGAGCATTCTCTGATTGACTCTGAACAGGACGTGACATACACTGAGCATTCTCTGATTGAATCTGGACAGGATGTGACATACACTGAGCATTCTCTGATTGACTCTGGACAGGATGTGACATACACTGAGCATTCTCCTGATTGACTCTGGACAGGTCGTGACATACACTGAGCATTTGAAGATCTCACAGACCGCCCATGTTTCTCAAACTACCATTTTGGACAAGAACACTTTTTCTGAACAATCCCGTACCAAGTGATTGGGCTGAGACAACCTCCAGACAGATAGACAGTGAACAAGACAATCCAACACAGACAAGAGCTAGTAAGAGTCAGGGCGATGAGAAGAGAATGTTCGAACAAAGAGATAACTGACACATTTCTGCTGCGTGTGGTTTTTTACAGGAGAGTCCATGGACTTGACTGAGACATCAGAAATTAGTCTTCAACATCTATCGGTGTTAAATGTTTATTTTAAGTGTGATTACGTTCTTATGATATGTTTCCTTTGATTGTGGGTTTCTGGATTTCC
This sequence comes from Oncorhynchus kisutch, assembly GCF_002021735.2. Lineage (NCBI taxonomy): Eukaryota > Metazoa > Chordata > Actinopteri > Salmoniformes > Salmonidae > Oncorhynchus > Oncorhynchus kisutch. The sequence goes on along the minus strand of NC_034183.2, from coordinate 10,581,141 downwards.
ATGGACACTTTCCTGACAGGTTACTTACTGCCTGTAAAACCTTGGACTGTCAGGACTTTAACATTTGAAAGTGAATATAAATCCTTAGCTTTCATCGTACCTTATTATTTCTTATGAGTACAGTACATCTACACCTTTCTCCACAAATGCTTACAATATGTTACATTACTGTTCATGATGGGGTTTATATCCTTGCTCAGGTATGCTGTGCCAGCTTGTGAATGTGTTTTGATTTCATACGAGTGAGTGGTAGACATTTTCAGACTGACAATGAAACAGAGGAGAAAATACCTATTATTATAATTATTATTTTCTGAGATATTGTACAGTTTTTCTTCAAATGTGCCAAACCTACATTCACATCACTCAGAAATATTCTAGTCTTAATGCTGATGCTGCAATAAGTCTTATACAGTCAGTTTTTATTGCTGAGGTGTCCCTATTAGGAGAAAGCTGCCGCTTTAGCTAACATCTGCATTGCGGATGTTTTGGTGGTGTCGGAGGTAGAACTGCGTTAGCGCTGTCAAATCCACAAGAAGGTCTTGGCATTATACCTAAAGCAGACATTGCCATTGGCTGCACGGAGTCGCATTAAGAAAAATCCCATGCAGCTTTGTTTACAAGTTGGAACACTGGAATGTGAGATGTAATTTACACCTCAATTAGGCTGATAGAAATCCACATCTTTTCACTGAATGATTTTCAGTTTGAGCACCATTATTTCTACACTATATAGCCTGCACTTTCTCGTTCTGAACTTCTAACGCGAGTGGGATGGGTGTGACTTCGTGACAATGATCAAGAGCAGCTGCACACTGATTTGACAGCTCCAACACCAACAAAACATCACACATGCGGGTGTTGCCTATCGCTGGTTAACACTTAACCTGATTTGAATCTAGCCTAATTTTGTATTGGCTGTTTAGAGAAAACCAAAAAACAATGGGTTACAGTTCCTCCTGGCCCATAGAATATTTTCAGGGTGAGGAATAATCTAACATTGAGTTGTACAATCCTGAACTTCCCCTTTAATTCATCCATAATGCAAAGGGGCCAAAAACGATCAAATTCGTTATTTTGGTCAACTGTTACAGTACACTGACGTTCAGCTGGAGTGGCTTTTAGGTTTGAAATCTCTTTTGTTTGACTATAGAGGTTGTGAATAAAACATGTTGTATAGACTCTGCAAATGTTGATAAAGACACAGGACATCATAATAGGCACAATAAGTCTTAAAGTTGAACTCTTCTAGTTCTATTTGTCATACAGGAAAATGCAGAGGAGCGGTCCCGACAGTCATCTATATGGTAGGGCCACCATATATTTAGTTTTTTTTTAATGTAGGTTTTATTTACTCTATTGTACCTAGATTCAGAAGATCAGATTTGTTTATGTGAATTGATCAGTATACAATTATGTAGCCAGAGATGGTTTTCAAAATTGGTACATTGGCAAAGAAAACAAAAACATCAATATTGGTCAATATTAGCTCTAGCATTTCAAAAAAGTAGTGCAAGAATATTTTGAAATAGATATTTCAGGTAAATTAAAATATACCCATAAGTCCTGTTTTCACATGCCCATCTCTACTTTGAAAATATGTATACTTTTACAACCTCTATTTTAGGCGGGTTTAGGTTACTCTGTTTTCTGGTTGATTTGTATGTGATTTGTGTCTCTTTACGACCATGTCGAATTATATTTTGTAGGTTGGTAGAAAATAACATTTTTGTTACGACTGAAGTTTGATTTTGCTTGCAATACAGAGAAAAGGAGAGCTGTACTGTTCACCTCATGCAAAGACATTGTTTCAAGTTTTATAAGCATCACAGGCACTGGATATGAGTGGTATTTTTTCAGTACTGTCTAATGTGAAGTTGTCGTTAGAAAACAACAATGACAAAATTCTGACAAACAAAACATCACCTGTGTGGACGCCAGATTTGAGTACATTTCCAGTTTAGTAACATTTGTATTATTTATGCAGAAATAGTTGTTTTAGCTTCAGTGCTGCCTGAAGTGCTCTGACCTTTGACACAAATTCAAAGGTCACTCAGACCACCGGTCAGTTTCAACCTACAGAAGCAGACGTCATTTTTCCTGGCCCCACACATTTTGTGTCAAGTATTGTATTTGAAATTCAATTGTGCATTTTAACATTTCATTGTATTTATTAGCCGGTGTTGGCTCTAAAAGTGTCAGTACAACTTGGTGAGACAGACAATCAGAAAAAAATAAAGACTGAGATTTCCTTACAAATTCAGAATCGAATCATTGACTTGTATTAGGTGTTTATCAGTGGACAGAAGACAGCATGTACATTTTGTTGTATGTTTTTACTTGTTTATTAGAGATTATAACACTTAAGCAGTATCTTCAACAAGAGACTAATACCAACCTGATCTAAACAAGTACACACACACACACACACACACACACACACACACACACACACACACACACACACACACACACACACACACACACACACACACACACACACACACACACAGTAGGAAGGTAGTTGCAGCAACTGAGTCCATGCATACATTTTACTAAGAAGGAACATGCCACATAAAGCATCTTCCCTTTTCAATATGATGTGATGAGAAAGAAAACAGTGCAGTGTTTATTAATTGAGATCAGAGGAAATGTTTGACATTTGTTGATTAAAAGGTGGTTTCTCAGAAATAGTATTGACACAAACACAATATATTAATGGTTAAATTGGGGTTTTCATGGAGGAACTGCTTTCAAAACTGGTTGTTTTTCGATGGTGATCCGACAGAAGTATATAATACATTCCAATTGTATACCATCTCCCATCCATGTCACCCGCCGTCCAATAATATTTGGTAATTACCCTTTCTGTTCGTATAATTTTGGGAACCGATTTCAACATGGCCTATTGTTCTTTTCCTTCATAATGAGTTATCCCGTGTGTGTGTGTGTGTGTGTGTGTGTCTCATCAATTCCAATTCAATGCTTTAATTTGAATTGAAGTACTAAACAGGATACAGAATTACAATTCGGATTATATATTTTTTTATTTAACCTTAATTTATCCAGGTGAGTCAATTACGAACAAATTCTTATTTACAAAGACGGCCTGGCCAATTATAAAGTCAAATTCACATCCCTCTAATTTCTAAACTGAACAAAAATATGAATGCACTAAAAAGAACCATAGGCCAACCGACTTCAGTGGGGAAATCCTGGTTTCAACTGTATTGGGCAGACGGCAGACAGCATGTATGGCATCGTGAGGGCGAACAGTTTGCTGATGTCAATGTTGTGAACAGAGTACTCCATGGTGGCGGTGGGGTTATGGTATGAGCAGGCATAAGCTATGAACAACGAACACAATTGTATTTTATAGATGGCCATTTGAATGCACAGAGATACCGTGATACCTTGACGAGAACCAGTCTGCCATCTGCCCAGTACAGTTGAAATCAGGATGTATCAGTGAAGAGCACACTTCTCCAGTGTGCCAGTGGCCATCGAAGGTGAGCATTTGCCCACTGAAGTCGGTTACGACACTGAACTGCAGTCAAGTCAAGACCCTGGTGAGGATGACGAGCACGCAGATGAGCTTCCCTGAGACGGTTTCTGATAGTTTTTGCAGAATTCTTTGGTTGGGCAAACCCACAGTTGCATCAGCTGTCCACGCTCCCTCAAAACTTGAGACATCTGTGGCATTATGTTGTATGACAAAACTGCACATTTTAGAGTGGCCTTTAATTGTCCCCAGTACAAGGTGCACCTCTGTATTGATCATGCTGTTTAATCAGCTTCTTGATATGCCACACCTGTCAGGTGGATGGATTATCTTGGCGAAGGAGAAATGGTCACTAACATCGATGAAAACAAATTTGTGCACAAAATATAACAAAAATAAGCTTTTTGTGCATATGGAACATTTTATTACCGCTCAATATTGCGTTTATATTTTAGTTCAGGATATATTATGTGTAGTCTAAACGAATGTACATATTGTGCAGTTGAGGAACAATGGGAAAGTAATTATGCTTTGAAAGTTGATAAACTTTTGAGAAAAAGGTGCTTGAATATTTTGGTACACCTACTGGAGAGTTATTTTTTTGTCTGCACCTATTCCGTAATCATTCACACCCTCTTAAACCTTAACCCCACCGACCTCTTTAAGGATTCACATGTGAGGCCATAGTTTAGTAAACAACCAACGATTTCAAGACTAAAAGTGGCAAAATTAGTAGACTACAAAAAGGAAAAACTCCAGGTAAAAATAAAACATTTCTAGCCATGTATCCTAATCTGACTTAGGTGCAGGTCATGTTGTTGTTCACATTACCGTCTCTGGTAAACACTCACTATAACACTCACTATCAAATCTAAGTGTATTTGTCACATGCACAGGATACAGAAGTTGTAAACAGTACAGTGAAATGGTTATATCCTATAACCACCCCCCAGTCACATCTAGCTAAGTGGACACTATCCTATAACCACCCCCCAGCCACATCTAGCTAAGTGGACACTATCCTATAACCACCCCCCAGTCACATCTAGCTAAGTGGACACTATCCTATAACCACCCCCCAGCCACATCTAGCAAAGTGGACACTATCATATAACCACCCCCCAGTCACATCTAGCTAAGTGGACACTATCCTATAACCACCCCCCAGTCACATCTAGCTAAGTGGACACTATCCTATAACCACCCCCCAGCCACATCTAGCTAAGTGGACACTATCCTATAACCACCCCCCAGCCACATCTAGCTAAGTGGACACTATCCTATAACCACCCCCCAGTCACATCTAGCTAAGTGGACACTATCCTATAACCACCCCCCAGCCACATCTAGCTAAGTGGACACTATCCTATAACCACCCCCCAGTCACATCTAGCTAAGTGGACACTATCCTATAACCCCCCTCCCCCCAGTCACATCTAGCTAAGTGGACACTATCCTATAACCACCCCCCAGCCACATCTAGCTAAGTGGACACTATCCTATAACCACCCCCCAGTCACATCTAGCTAAGTGGACACTATCCTATAACCACCCCCCAGCCACATCTAGCTAAGTGGACACTATCCTATAACCACCCCCCAGCCACATCTAGCTAAGTGGACACTATGCTATAACCACCCCCCAGTCACATCTAGCTAAGTGGGTGAGTCACTATTGTCTAGAGATGTACACATGTTCATTAAATACAATAGATGGTTGTAATCACCCCCAGACACACCTGGCTAACTTGATGGGTATTGTAATCATCTGGTGAAGTGGAGTCTTTTCTTGAGACATATAGCTAGCTAGCTAAACAATAAACCCACATAATCCCAACTCATACTACTACCAATACAAACATTGTCATAGCTGTAGTATGAATCTGCAGGTGGCTAAAGCTAACAACTAGGTTCAATATTAGCTACATGTAGCTAACATTAGGCTATAACTAGCAATGCAAATGGAGTTTTGATTTGAATAATATTACTACACAGATTATACACGTAACATTAGCTAGTGAGCCACGAACACGTACCCAGACTCTTACCTGTATTCATGGCTGAACACTTCACGGCAGACTATAACCTTTAACTCCGTTTCGTTTGTAACTACATTTTTTGGGGGCCAGAGTTGTGTCAAGTCACTCCGGTTCATACTGACCATGGTGTGTGCAGAAAGTAGCCCATCACTTTTCCCAACGGATCTTTCGATAGCGTCTGGTAAACAGCATATCAACATTGTTGAAAAAGTAGCGAAACATTTGTTGTTCTCAATGGCTAACATTATATCTGTCAAAAACAGCACGGTAGGAAGGACTATCAACACATACTGAGCAACTCACGTTATAAACAGAAGCATGCTACATGGCAGACCAATCCAAACTCATCTCCCAACATGTCCAGCCCATCCATTTGTCTCAGCTAATAATGGCTAGCGGGAAGGTTCCTGTCTTTTTCCGTGGCTAAACCAACTAAGCTCGTAATTTAACAATTTTATTTGTATTTATGTTATTAATGCACATGAAAGTTCACATGGTTCAGAAGGCATTTCTGCCAAAAAATGCATTTTGATTAAAAAAAATTAAAGTTACATTTAAATGCCTCCTTTGAAGTAGTGATGTGCGACACACCAAATTTCCTGAAACGAGTCAGATATGGGGAAAATACTACTTCTCCCATAATGCATTAGTTTAACCTTCATTGACCCTGAGGCCTTCAAAAAGAAGCCAAACAGATGAAATGTTTGTTGGAAATATAATTGGCTATTTTAGCACTAAGGGTAAAAGAGTATTAAGAACATTATTCCCCGAGAAAAGTGATATATTCTTTGGTGTCTGGATGTGTGATCTGTCAGATTCAATTCAAATCTCATGTTCTGAGTGGAATTTCTTTGAATTGCACTGAATTTAATTCTAATTCCTGTCACTCAAATGCAAATTCAAATTCTACATCCTGTGGGGTGTGGCCAATTCAATTTTAATTTCAACTTATGAGTTGAATGGAAGTCAATTCCAAAATTCAGAATTGAGCCCAACCCTGTTGTGTGTCTGCCTGCCTGCCTGCCTGCCTGCCTGCGTGTGCGTGTATGTGCGTGCGTGTATGTGCGTGCGTGTATGTGCGTGCGTGTATGTGCGTGCGTGTATGTGCGTGCGTGTATGTGCGTGCGTGTATGTGCGTGCGCGTATGTGCGTGCGCGTATGTGCGTGCGCGTATGTGCGTGCGCGTATGTGCGTGCGCGTATGTGCGTGCGCGCACGCGTGCATGGGACCGCCACATATTCTCACTACGCTGTGGTGTGTACGCGTGGCGCCGGTGCTTGCTACATAAGAGTCCCAGACATCCAGCGGGAGACGGAAGAATTTGCCATATGCAGCCACACAATAAATCTTATTGCAATTCCCAAATTGACTGTAGCGTCACATTAAGAGGGGCGCTGGGAAGTTTGTCACACTGCTCTGCGTGTGTAAGAGTGTGTCTGTGTGTGTGGCTCCCAGGAGACGAGCCTGCTTGAAATCATACTTGTGCCGTCGCCATCTTAATCTCATTAAATAAGTCATAATAATTGACATTTCCCCTTCCTTTTCTATGTTGTAATAGGATATACAGTTTGTAATAGGATAAACAGTTTGCTGTATGCCAGATCTATAGAAAAGGATAATTTGTATGTATATATATACACTATCGTTCAAAAGTTTGGGGTCACTTAGAAATATCCTTGTTTTTGAAAGAAAAGCACATTTTTTGTCCATTAAAATAACATCAAATTGATCAGAAATGCAGTCTAGACATTGTTAATGTTGTAAATGACTATCGTAGCTGGAAACAGCAAATTGTCTATGGAATATCTACATAGGCGTACAGAGGCTCATTATCAGCAACCATCACTCCTGTGTTCCAATGGCACGTTGTGTTAGTTAATCCAAGTTTATCATTTTAAAAGGCTTATTGATCATTAGAAAACCCTTTTGCAATTATGTTAGCAGGCTCAAAATGGCCAGGAAAAAAAATGACCTTTCTTCTGAAACTCTTCAGTCTATTCTTGTTCTGAGAAATGAAGGCTATTCCATGTGAGAAATTGCCAAGAAACTGAAGATCTCGTACAACGCTGTGTACTACTCCCTTCACAGAACAGCGCAAACTGGCGCTAACAAGAATAGAAAGAGGAGTGGGAGGCCCCGGTGCACAACTGAGCAAGAGGACAAGTACATTAGAGTGTTTAGTTTGAGAAACAGACGCCTCACAAGTCCTCAACTGTCAGCTTCATTAAATAGTACCCGCAAAACACCAGTCTTTTTTGTTGTTGACTTTTCTAAGTGATCCCAAACTTTTTAACAGTAGTGTGTGTGCTTTCCCTGAGTGTTCCAAATACTAGGAATGAATACTTAGAACTTAAGTTTAGTCTTTGGATTGCCTAGTAAAGTTAATGTTAGCACAAAGTCCTGGATGTCTGGGCTGCAGATCATTAACATGAATGCATCGCTCTGCCTCTACAATTGAATCCCATGTACTGACTACACAGTTAGGGGAGAGTTCTAGACAAGTTTGAGTGGGACAGAGCTGGGTTGTGTTCATTAGGCACCAAACAGATGAAAATAGACCAATTCATAGGTTGCACCTCTGTCACTCGAACGCATCATGCCATTGTTAGGAACTTTCTCAATCCGACCCTGCTATAGTGGTGGCCAAAAGTCGTGATAAGCCCAGTCATTCTGAACTGAGGCTACCGACTGGCACAGATGTCAATTCTACGTCTATTCCAAGTTGGTTCAACGTAATTTCATTGAAATGAAGTGGAAACAACTTTGATTCAACCACTGTGTGCCCAGTGGGTAATTACAGTTTCAACTAAATTACAATATAGTGGCCTGGAAATACAATGACATTGCTAAAGTAAGCAAACATTTAGCAGGAAACAACTTTGCTATCATTATCATTGGCACAATTTGTCAAAAATACCTGCCAATGCTAATGTCAGCTAGCTAAAATCTGTTGGTCTCACCTGAATCTTAGCTAGCTACCTAATATTATACGGCATCTAAAGTCAATCTGGCAACATGTTGACAAATGTTTTTCATACTGATTATTTTCCTCCTTTTGACGTGACATTATTTTTCCAAGTCACGGTAATGTACTTTTTTTTATCAAATCTTCAATTTTTTAAATCTTCAATTTTTCCTTTGTTTTCCCTAATGAACACGACTGAGAATGACATTTCCAGAGTCTTATCTGCCCCCACTTGAGAATAAATCCTGCATGTATGACTTTCTTTCGTATGCCTCACTTTACTGTATGGCAATAGTCATAAAGTGTTAAGCAAAATGGTTAATAATTTGACACCAGGGCCCAAGGAGTTGTAATTTTCTGCAATTGTTGATGCACCTTTATACAATATGTAATGGCTATGTTTAGACAGGCAGCCCAATTCTGATGTTTTTTGAGACCAATTGATTGATTTATACAATTGCATTTGTTAAACAGAGACAGGAAACTGTAAATACAAACATAACCAAGTTTGGCAAAGAGCAGGTGTCAAAAGTAAAGCTACCAATAATGTTTAGTGCTAGAACTACAGAAAAATGTACTTGAAAATTTTTTGTTGTTGTCTACAGGTTTGACACAGGTCAGCATGTTCAACCCACCAAGTGGAGAAATAATGTTTGTGCATTTACCTGGTGCCTCACTTGGAAATATGCTGAGGGATTTCTAATACACCACTTGAGTACAAATCCACTATCTTCAAATGAATCAAACATCTAAAAAGGCCGACGAGTTCTACTCTTGTCTAACACTGGTTCTTATGCCAAAGAGAAAGACTGATATACTAATAAACTGACGTTAATTACACAGACTTTGAATTGACCTTTCTTCTTCTATGGTTACAGAGGAACTGTGCCATAATCACATGCTCTGCTCTTGGGTGATCTTCTTATGAAAGACTCTCCTGAAGATAGACCCTCAAGGCACAATTTCAAAAAATCATTTTAAATGTACAGTACAAAATAATATATGTTTTTCTCTGAAATGTTTGCTTCAGATCAAAAGAAACATAGATCATTATTACAAAGGCAGGCTGTCCAAGCATCTCAGGGAGGCTCTCTCTTCCCGAAGAAACATCAAAGGTAGTGGTATCTGACGAGGGAGGTTATTATAGTAGACGGTTTGGTCATGCTAACACGCAAGCCAATGTTGTCTCATTAGATGTCTTTGCTAGAAGGTGAAGTACAATAAACAACTATTAGTTCATCAATTCAGTCCAAGTAGGTCCAAATACAAATGCAGTCTTTTTTTCACAGCACAGCATGCCCCACTCACCTGCAGGGATCGATGTTTTACTTCATTCAATTACAAATGCCACAGGTATAAGATTATTTTGTGTCTGCCTTCCTCTCCTGTATCTTGACACAGGTGAGTGTGACATGCTGTGCTGTGTGCCAAAACAAACTGCATCTGTAGATCTAGTGTCCCCTTGGCATAACACTAGCAATCATCATCAACTTTGATAGAAAGGCCTTCAATAAGGCCACTAAAAGGCCTACAATAACTGAAAGGCCTACAATAGAAAGGCCTACAAGGCCACTGAAAGGCCTACAATAAGGCCACTGAAAGGCCTACAATAACTGAAAGGCCTACAATAGAAAGGCCTACAATAAGGCCACTGTAAGGCGATTCCACGCCAGCGGGAGCGGAAACTATTTTTGGTTGGCCTGTCTCAGATTGTTCTGGCAATTCTCACATAGAAACTTCAGTAAGAGGAAGGATGTTTGAAAATTATTTTTATACACTGAGTGTACAAAACATTAGGAACACCTGCTCTTTCATGACATAGACTTAAAGCTATGATCCCTTATTGATGTCACCTGTTAAAAGCTCTTCAATCAGTGTAATGAAGGGGAGAAGACGGGTTAAAGAAGGATTTTTAAGTCTTGAGGCATGGACTGTGTGTGTGCCATGTAGAGGGTGAATGAGCAAGACAAAATATGTATGTGCCTTTGAACGGGATATGGTATTAGGTGCCAGGTGCACCAGTTTGAGTATATCAAGAACTGCAACGCTGCTGGTTTTTTCACGCTCAACAGTTTCCCGTGTGTATCAAGAATGCTCCACCACCCAAAGGACATCCAACGAACTTGACACAACTGTGCAAAGTATTGGAGTTAACATAGGCCAGAATTCCTGTGGAATGTTTTTGACAACTTGTAGAGTCCATACCTTGCTGAATTGAGGCTGTACTGAGGGCAAAAGGGGGTGCAACTCAATATTAGGAAGATGTTCCTAATGTTTTGTACATGTTTTTCGGGTCGGCTAATTAAATACATAAAAAATACAAGTATTTTATTTTGATACATTGATCTTTATGATATTTTGAATCTTTATTTTTTGCCTATGCCTGATCACGGTGACATGCAGATGGTTACTAGTACCAAATACCAATATTACAAGTTATTTCTCCTGTAGGCTATTATCCTACTCCAAGTAAAATCAAGTGGGATGGAACAAATTGGCCACTTTAGCACCACTGGCGACTTGTGATACCGCTCCCCAATGAGAAACAACTGCGCTCCCCAGTGGGAAACATTAGCCTCTTCACCCAACCATCTTGGGTCGTGCTGGGAGACATGTTGCCCGAGTGAATAAGCTAGCAAACACCTCGATTCAACACTGTTGCACTGCTTATTCGCAACATCTTGTTGTTATGCTAGCTAATTGACATGTCATGGTGACATCCAGAAGGCCTACTACAAGTTACTTCTCCCTCGCCCATCGAAATAAACATCACTTTCTTTAACAAGTTTTAACTAGCACCATGCTGCTGTTGTTGCCAGCTAGCCAGCATAAACTAGCAAGCTGGGAAGAGCTGGGCAGGACGACTGACTGAACCAAATCCATTAATCTCCACTCAACTCTCAGGTGCGCGTCATCAATTTGAGCACCAGGCTTGTCTGTATATCCTCTCCCCATTGGTGATGTTCCTAAAATGGATTAGTACTTCAGAATTTGAATTAACAGAGCCCACTCTGGAATTGTTATGTACTTGTAGTAGAGTATATAGTTCCAAACAATATGTCTTAAAATGAACACAATCAAAAATAGTAGTTTTAATGTTATTAATGTTGAATAAATGTATGTGACAATGTGTATTTCAGAATGGAGACATACTCCATATGTTAGAGCACACTATAAGGAGGATGGTCCGTGCACATTTTTGCCAATTGTTTTCCAGTTAAAATGGAAAAATCTGCAATGTGAAGAACCCAAAACTCAAAAATTGCTTTTTCAAATTTGTATATATCATTTTTGCATATAAACCCAAAAAGGCTTGAAATTTACATTTTCACAAGTGGGTGGGGTTAAATGTGGAATTGGCCAAATGCACAATGAAGTTAAAAGGAGATCACCCTTCATTGTATTTATCCACTATCTATTAACTTATCCAACAATGCCACGATGAAGTGATATTTCTCAATTTCTATTTTAGATTTAATATTATAAGATAGTCACATAAATGATAGTGTTTATTGATCTATTCTATCTGATGTTACTGTAAATGGTTAGGTAACTGATATATGCTATCTCCCTAGATAACCATGGGTTGTCAGAGCATTATTTCTGAAGAGGTGTCATTTCAAAATGAGAGGTGCTGTAGCTCTGCTGGTGTTGCTATTCTCTCTGTCGAGGGCATGAGCTCAGGTAAGGAAGAGAGTTGAGGGGTCAGAGAATGACATCAGGCCTGAGGCTACAGAGACATCTCACAAATGACTGTCCAGGCCACCACACACACTCCTGCAGTTCACTCCTCTCCCCGCCTCCTTCCCCTGCCTGCCAAGTACTCAAATGTAGGTAAGATCCAGGCCTGTATTCACAAGGTGTCTCAGAGTAGCATTGCTGATCTAGGATTACTGATCAGGTCCCCCTTGTCCACGTAATTAGCAGATTCAGCACTGTTCAGAAGTCAGAATGGGTCCCCTAATTGAGTCCCCTAATTCAGTCCCCTAATTTAGCCGATGTCATTATAGGAAAAGGCCCATTTAATAAATACATTTGTATCACTATGCTTTCTTTATGGTTGTATTACATTTTGTCCACCCACCCACTAGCTGTCAAATCCTTGCTTCATATGCCTTTGTTTCCTCCATTCCTCGCCTCGCTTTAAAGCACATCGGAGGAGGAGGCCTAAGGGGAGGAACCTTCAATCCTCTCCCCTAATATGCTTAGAGAGGGAGGTGAGGACTGAAGGAAAGAAGGACAGAGGAAGCAAGGATTTGACCGCTAGTAAACATTTTTAGACAGTGCCTGAGTGAGTGAGTGAGTGAGTGAGTGAGTGAGTGAGTGAGTGAGTGAGTAAGTGAGTGAGTGAGTGGGTAGCCGTGTTAACCAGGCCCTGTCCAGACACAGCCCCTAACCTGAGAGGGATTGATGGGTGGTGACATGGTAAGAACCATCTGATAGCCTTGGTGCTAATTACATGGGCAAGAGGGCCCTGATCAGTAATCCTAGATCAGCAATGCTACTCTGAGACACTTTTTGAATACATCCCTAGATCTTCCCAAAATGTTAGGTGTGTGAGTGAGTGCGTGGTGGGGAAAGGAGTGTACTGCAGGTGTATGTGTGGTGGCCTGGCCAGTTATTTGTGGGTCGTCTCTGTAGCCTCAGACCTTTGGTTCTTAATCTGAAACTCCCACCCTGCTCACTTCCTCTTCATTGTCCCTCTGTTAAATTATGTAATTCTCTGACACCTCCACTCTCCTCCTTTCCTGAGTTCATGCCCTCAAGACAGAATAGCAATTCAAGCAGTTATAGCACCGCAGAGTTATAGCACCCCTCAATCTGAAATGATTCAGCAATGATATAGTCTACGATGCTCAGATTACCAATGGTTATCTAGGGAGATAGCATATATCAGTTACCTAACCATTCACAGTAACATCAGTTCATTAATAGGTCAATAAACACTATCATCATCTTAAGTATAAAATAGAATTGAGAAATATCACTTTATCTTTACATTAAAAGAAAGGGTGAACTTCTATTTTGTAGGGTCAATAAGTATTTGGCCAATCACAGGCATTACACATTTAAACCCACCCACTTGTAAAAATCGAAATATCAAGTAAGTTGTTTTTTAGTTTATATGCAAAAGTGAGATAACATTTTCAGTTTTTTTTCAGTGGCTGCAGAAAATGAAAACATTTACAAAATAAGGCGTTTTCACATTGCAGATCATTTTTTTAGTTAAGGGCACAAAGTTTTAGGGCACAAATGTCTACGAACTGACTATAATGACACCAAAAAGTTGTCTATCATGTACAGTTCATGGATCATAAGGTCTTAAAGGGGGCATGTACATGTCTAAACATTGCATAAAATTACCACTTTCGTCATGATTTTTAAAAAATATGTTTTTTGATACAAAATTAAAAAGCATGTCAAACATCCTTACTCCCAATTGCGTATCTAAGTGAAGATTGCTAGAACAATTTGAGATACCAAAAATATTTTCCACTCACGCTGGCATGAAATCGCCCTGTAAAGTTTTAAAGTAGCAATGTACATTTAAAAAAAGTTCAGTTCAGGAAAACTAGTAATTAAAATACCAAGTGTCAACCTTGGACATCCTAAAACACTAAATGCAAGTTACACAAATCAAATAAAATGTTAAAACATTGCCTTTGTAAGACAGGCTTTGGTGATGCCCATATTTCAATGTCTCCAAAACACTGTATAGAATTCTGTACTTACATTCATTCAATTGAAAAATGAAACATTCAAAGGAAAATGGTCAATGGACAAAAGGCCAATTTTTATTTTCTTGAATCGAAGTCCTTGGTTGCTTTCACATGCTTAGTCCATTAATTAAATATCCTATATTCAACAATGTTCCTTTGAAAGCTTGTCAGATTGTGTGACTCAAACACATTATCGTAGCCTTGATCAATGGAATTGTGTGTAGCTGTATTTCTAAAGTTGCAAAAGAATGCATTGTCATATGTCCAAAGAATAACAGCCCATACATCAATAACCATTTTACAATAGCTTTTGTATTTGCATCCCTTTTACTAAAAGATAAAGACACAGAAATTAACCAAAACATTTTTGCATGAGAATGCATGAGCAGAAAAGAACCCCATAACCACTGTAAAATATGATGGTGGATCGTTGATGTTATGGGGCTATTTTGCATCTACTGGTCCTGGGGCCCTTGAACTGGGGCATCATGAACTTTACCAAGTACCGGGACATTTAAGCCAAAAACCTGGTTGTCTCTGCCAGGAGGCTGAAATTTGGCCGGAAGTAGATCTTCCAGCAAGACAATAACCCCAAGCACATGTCAAAATCCACAAAGAGATTGTTAATTTTAGGAATGGTCTAAGATCCCTTTATGATTCCTCCCTTCTACAACTCATAAAACATTTGAGAAAAAGGCTCAGTGTCATTATCCTTGCAAGGTGAGGTATTAAAAGGTATTGAAAACAGGAGGGGGGAAAATAAATGATTACTTGTTAAACAATATCTCTTTCACTAAGCAATTATATTTTGGGGAGTATACCATTTACAATAGTTCATTTTTGGGGGGGTGAGCCCAACACGCCATTTCTCTAGAGAGGCATCAAATAATTCACGAGAGAAATCAAGTCATTAAG
Organism: Oncorhynchus kisutch; assembly: GCF_002021735.2. Lineage (NCBI taxonomy): Eukaryota > Metazoa > Chordata > Actinopteri > Salmoniformes > Salmonidae > Oncorhynchus > Oncorhynchus kisutch. The sequence continues at coordinate 10,566,001 of NC_034183.2, read as the reverse complement.
TATATTGGACGATGGGCTCAAGGGAGTTGTAGTTTTCATTAAAGGAACATTTCTAAAATGTCTAACTTCATATATATCATCTCCAGAACCACTCCAACATCAACATTATGTGAAAATGGTGCAGTTCTAAGTGTTGTAGTAAAAAGGATACAGGAAGACAAGTGTTCCCAATGATATCAACCAATGAGTAGATAATTATTAGGCAATATCTACTCCTAACTGGTTAAAATCACATGATTCACACTGATAATGTCATTGAAACACATACACTACCGTTCAAAAGTTTGGGGACACTTAGAAATGTCCTTGTTTTTGAAAGAAAAGGAAACTTTTTGTCCATTTAAAATAACATCAAGTACATTAAAGTGTCTAGTTTGAGAAACAGACGCCTCACAAGTCCTCAACTGGCAGCTTTGATTTTATTGTTTTATTTTATTTCACCTTTATTTAACCAGGTAGTCTAGTTGAGAACACCTTTATTTAACCAGGTAGGCCAGTTGAGAACACCTTTATTTAACCAGGTAGGCTAGTTGAGAACACCTTTATTTAACCAGGTAGGCTAGTTGAGAACACCTTTATTTAACCAGGTAGGCTAGTTGAGAACACCTTTATTTAACCAGGTAGGCTAGTTGAGAACACCTTTATTTAACCAGGTAGGCTAGTTGAGAACACCTTTATTTAACCAGGTAGGCTAGTTGAGAACACCTTTATTTAAACAGGTAGGCTAGTTGAGAACACCTTTATTTAACCAGGTAGGCTAGTTGAGAACACCTTTATTTAAACAGGTAGGCTAGTTGAGAACACCTTTATTTAACCAGGTAGGCTAGTTGAGAACACCTTTATTTAACCAGGTAGGCTAGTTGAGAACACCTTTATTTAACCAGGTAGGCTAGTTGAGAACACCTTTATTTAACCAGGTAGGCTAGTTGAGAACAAGTTCTCATTTACAACAGCGAACTGGCCAAGATAAAGCATAGCAGTGTGAACAGACAACAACACAGAGCTACACATGGAGTAAACAATTAACAAGTCAATAACACAGTAGAAATAAAAAAAATATAAAAAAATTAAATAAAAATAGTTTATATACATTGTGTGCAAAAGGCATGAGGAGGTAGGCGAATAGTTACAATTTAGCAGATTAACACTGGAATGATACATGATCAGATGGTCATGTGCAGGTAGAGATACTTGTGTGCAAAAGAGCAGAAAAGTAAATAAATATAAACTGTATGGGGATGAGGTAGGTAAATTGGATGGGCTATTTACCGATGGATTATGTACAGCTGCAGCGATCGGTTAGCTGCTCAAATAGGAGATGTTTAAAGTTGGTGAGGGAGATGAAAGTCTCCAACTTCAGAGATTTTTGCAATTCGCTCCAGTCACAATCAGCAGAGAACTGGAAGGAAAGGCGGCCAAATGGGGTGTTGGCTTTAGGGATGATCAGTGAGATACACCTGCTGGAGCGCGTGCTACGGGTGGGTGTTGCCATCGTGACCAGTGAACTGAGATAAGGCGGAGCTTTACCTAGCATGAACTTGTAGATGACCTGGAGCCAGTGGGTCTGGCGACGAATACATAGCGAGGGCCAGCTGACTAGAGCATACAGGTCGCAGTGGTAGGTGGTATAAGGTGCTTTAGTAACAAAACGGATGGCACTGTGGTAAACTGCATCCAGTTTGCTGAGTAGAAGCTATTTTGTAGATGACATCGCCGAAGTCAGGGATCGGTAGGATAGTCAGTTTTACTAGGGTAAGTTTGGTGGCGTGAGTGAAGGAGGCTTTGCTGTGGAATAGAAAGCCGACTCTAGATTTGATTTTGGATTGGAGATGTTTGATATGAGTCTGGAAGGAGAGTTTACAGTCTAGCCAGACACCTAGGTACTTATAGATGTTCACATATTCTAGGTCGGAACCATCCAGGGTGGTGATGCTAGTTGGGCGTGCGGGTGCAGGCAGCGAACGGTTGAAAAGCATGCATTTGGTTTTACTAGCGTTTAAGAGCAGTTGGAGGCCACGGAAGGAGTGTTGTATGGCGTTGAAGCTCGTTTGGAGGTTAGATAGCACAGTGTCCAAGGAAGGGCCAGAAGTACAGTTTCATTAAATAGTACCCGCAAAACACCAGCCTCATCGTCAACAGTGAAGAGGTGACTCTGGGATGCTGGCCTTCTAGGCAGAGTTGCAAAGATTTTTCTACATATCAGACTGGCCAATAAAAATAAAATATTAAGATGGGCAAAAGAACACAGACACTGGACAGAGGAATTCTGCCTTGAGGGCCAGCATCCTGGGGTCGCCATCTCATTTTGCCAAATGAGTTTATCTCCAAACAACTATGTGACCCGCTTCAGGAAACTAGGCATTTGTCGCAAGTCACAACTTCACAGGAGTGGCATTTTAACGTAATTTTATTTCTTTATTAAAATGCGGAAATGCCTTCTGGACTCGTAAACTTACATGTGCCTTAATAACAAACATGTATGCCATCTGTAAATGCGAATAACATAGTTAAATTATGAGCCTTGTTGGTTTAACCCACAGACAAAGTCAGCAACCTTCCCACTAGCCATGATTGGCTGAGATAATGAGTGGGCTGGACATCCTGAGAGATGAGTTTGGATTGGTCTCTCATATACAGTTGAAGTAGTAAGTTTACATACAGTTAGGTTGGAGGCATTAAACTTGTTTTTCAACCACTCCACAAATTTCTTGTTAACAAACTATAGTTTTGGCAAGTCGGTTGGGACATCTACTTTGTGCATGACACAAGTCATTTTTCCAACAATTGTTTACAGACAGATTATTTCACTTATAATTCACTGTATCACTATTCCAGTGGGTCAGAAGTTTACATACACTAAGTTGACTGTGCCTTTAAACAGCTTGGAAAATTCCAGAAAATGATGTCATGGCTTTAGAAGCTTCTGATAGGCTAATTGACATAATTTGAGTCAATTGGAGGTGTATCTGTGGATGTATTTCAAGGCCTACCTTCAAACTCATGACAACAGTTTTTAGCTGTGCTAACATAATCGCAAAAGGGTTTTCTAATGATCAATTAGCCTTTTAAAATGATAAACTTGGATCAGCTAACACAACGTGCCATTGGAACACAGGAGTGATGGTTGCTGACAATGGGCCTCTGTACGCCTATGTAGATATTCCATTAAGAATCTGCCGTTTCCAGCTACAATAGTAACTACACTGTACTCTGTTCTCTATTTTTTAAGTAATTTATCTGACCCAAAAAATTGCTCTTCTTTCAAAAACAAGGACATTTCTAAGTGACCCCAAACTGTTGAACGGTAGTGTATGTGCAGTGCCTTCAGAAAGTATTCACACCCCTCAACTTTTTCCACATTTTGGTGTGTTACAAAGTGGGATTAAAATGGATTTCATTGTAATTTTTTGTCAAACAATATACTCAAAATATGTTTTTTTTAATGAAAAATAAAACACTAATATATTAATATACAAAAAGGCTTCTCAACAGTTTTTTTTAACCCCCAAGACTCCTGAACAGGTAACCAAATGGTTACCTGGACTATTTGCAATGTGTGCCTCCCCCAACCCCTCTTTTACACTGCTGCTACTTTCTGTTTATCTTACATGCATAGTCACTTTAACTATACAGTCATGTACATACTACCTCAATTGGCCCGACATTGGCTAACCAGGCTATCTGCATTGTGTCTCACCACCCGCCAACCCCTCTTTTTACGCTACTGCTACTCTCTGTTCATCATATATGCATAGTCACTTTAACCATACCTACATGTACAAACTACCTCAATCAGCTTGTCTGTATATAGCCTTGCTACTCTTATTTTCAAATGTCTTTTTACTGTTGTTTTATTTCTTTAGTTACCTACACACACACACACACACACACACACACACACTTTTTTTCCTCCGCACTATTGGTTAGAGCCTGTAAGTAAGCATTTCACTGTAAGGTCTACTACACCTGTTGTATTTGGCGCACGTGACAAATAAACTTTGATTTGATTTTGATTAGATAAGTATTCAACACCCTGAGTCAATACATGTTAGAATCACCTTTGACAGTGATTACAGCTGTAAGTCTTTCTGGGTAAGTTTCTAAGAGCTTTGCTAACCTGGATTGTACAATATTTGCCCATTATTCTTTTCAAAATTCTTCAAGCTCTGTCAAGTTGGTTGTGGATCATTGCTAGACAGCCATTTTTCAGGTCTTGCCATAGATTTTCAAGCCGATTTAAGTCAAACTGTAACTAGGCCACTTAGGCACTTCAATATAACTGCCATGTTTACTGTGTTTGGCCTTGTGGTTTATGTTATTGTCCTGCTGAAAGGTGGATTTCTCCCAGTGTCTTTTGTAAAGCAGACTGAACAAGGATTTCCTCTTGAACTCTGCCTGTGCTTTGCTCTGTTCCGTTTCTTTTTATCCTAAAAAACTCCCCAGTTCTTGCCGATGACATGCATACCATCACCATGCTAGAAAATATGAACAGTGGAATTCAGTGATGTTTTCAGTTGGATTTTCCCCAAATATAATTATTTTGTATTCAGGACAAAAAGTTAATTTATTTTCCATATTTTTTAAAGTATTACTTGGTGCCTATTTTTTATTTTATTTTTATTTTATTTAACCAGGTAGGCCAGTTGAGAACTAGTTCTCATTTACAACTGCGACCAGGCCAAGATAAAGCAAAGCAGTGCGACAAAAACAACAGAAATGTACAGTCAATAACACAATAGAAAAATCTATGTACAGTGTGTGCAAATTTGGAATAGTAGGGAGGTGAGGCAATAAATAGGCCATAGAGGTGAAATACTTGAAACTGGAGTGATAGATGTGCAGATGATGATGTGTAAGTAGAGATACTGGGGTGCAAAAGAGCAAGAGGGTAAGTAATAATATAGGGATGAGGTAGTCGGGTGTGCTATTTACAGATTGGCTGTGTACAGGTACAGTGATCGGTAAGCTGCACTGACAGCTGATGCTTAAAGTTAGAGAGGGAGATATAAGACTCCAGCTTCAGTGATTTTTGCAATTTGTTCCAGTCATTGGCAGCAAAGAACTAGAAGGAAAGGCAGCCAAAGGAAGAATTAGCTTTAGGGATGACCAGTGAAATATACCTGCTGGAGCGCTTGCTACTGGTGAGTGCCGCTATGGTGACCAGTGAGCTGAGATAAGGTGGGGCTTTACCTAGCAAATACTTATAGATGACATGGAGCCAGTGGCTATGGCAACGAAAATATGTAGTGAGGGCCAGCCAATGAGAGCATACAGGTCGCAGTGTTGGGTAGTATATGGGGCTTTGGTGATAAAAATGGATGGCACTGTGCTAGACTACATCCAGTTTGCTGAGTAGAGTGTTGGATGTTAGCCGGGAGATGGGCCTAGCTCGAGGCTAGCTCCAGGCTAACTGGTGCTTGCTTCGGGACAGAGACGTTAGCCAGGAGTAGCCACTCGGATAGCAACTAGCTAGCTGTGATGATCCGGTGTAAAGGTTCAGAGCTTGCGGTAGGAATCCAGAGATGTGGTAGAGAAAAAGCAGTCCGTCATGCTCTGGGTCGATATCGCGCTGTGTAGACTGGCAGGAATTGACCGGGCTGAGGCTGGCTGATATCCGAGTTAATGGTGATGACCGCTAGCAATAGCTAACAGACTACTAGCTAGTAGCTAGTTTGCTGGCTAGCTTCTGATGGGGGTTCCGAATCTAAAGTATAAAAAGTAGCAGATCGTACCACAATGGGTGAGGCGGGTTGCAGGAGAGTATGTTCAGTCCGTAGATGGATTTCCCCTTAATAAATAAAATCATCACTTAAAAACTTGGGTTGTCTTTGTGTAATATTTCAATTTGTTTGATCTGAAACATTTAAGTGTGACAAATGTGCAAAAAAATAAGAAATCACGAAGGGGGCAAATACTTTTTCACAGCACTGTATGCAAATATTACATTTCAGTTTTTTCGTACATATATGTATACAGTGGGCCAAAAAATAATTTAGTCTGCCACAAATTGTGCAAGTTCTCCCACTTAAAAAGATGAGAGAGGCCTGTAATTTTCATCATAGGTACACTTCAACTATGACAAAATTAGAGAAAAAAAATCCAGGGAATCACATTGTAGGATTTTTAATGAATTTATTTGCAAATTATGGTGGAAAATAAGTATTTGGTCAATAACAAAAGTTTATCTCAATACTTTGTTATATACCCTTTGTTGGCAATGACAGAGGTCAAACATTTTCTGTAAGTCTTCACAAGGTTTTCACACACTGTTGCTGGTATTTTGGCCCATTGCTCCATGCAGATCTCCTCTAGAGCAGTGATGTTTTGGGGCTGTTGCTGGGCAACACAGACTTTCAACTCCCTCCAAAGATTTTCTATGGGGTTGAGATCTTGAGACTGGCTAGGCCACTCCAGGACCTTGAAAGGCTTCTTACGAAGCCACTCCTTCGTTGCCCGGGCGGTGTGTTTGGGATCATTGTCATCCTGAAAGACCCAGCCATGTTTCATCTTCAATGCCCTTGCTGATGGAAGGAGGTTTTCACTCAAAATCTCACGATACATTGCCCCATTCATTCTTTCCTTTGTTGCCTACCCTCACCACCTGGGGTCGGCCCGTCAGGAAGTCTAGGACCCAGTTGCACAGGGAAGAGTTCAGACCCAGGGCCATGATCTTAGTGACACGATTGGAGGGCAACATGGTGTTGAAAGCAGAGCTGTAGTCGATGAACAGCATTTGTCACGAATCCCGTTTCCTGAGTCTGTTTTTTGCCAGTGTTCTGTCCTGGAGTGTTTTTTCCGGCGTCCTGGAACGCACCCTGTCTGGTTGCCGGGCAATGTAGCCAGTTGGGAGTTCTGATTACCCGCACCTGTATCCCATCAGCTATCTGCATACCTGGTCCTGATCATCATCTCTCCTCTTCATAAGCCCGGACCTGACAACCATTCCCTGCCGGATCGTTAGCCATGAACAGTATGTTGTGCCATAGTATCAGCCTCAAGTTGGATAGAATTTGTTTTGTTGTTTTGTACGTCTTGCTTGCCTTAAACTTACCTCCGTTTCTTCTGTCTTCAGTTACTCACCTGGATCATTTACCCCATTCCCGCCTGGTCGGAGGAGGATTCCGCTTCCCCATTGGATCCACCTATTTACTCCCATCAACTCACCACCGCTGCCCGCTACGCCACCTGGATATATCTACCCATTCACATTCACTTGTAAATAAATACTCACCTTCTTCCTACTCTCCTTGTCCTGGTCTGCTTCTGGGTTCAATTTTGAAGAAACGTGACAGCATTCTCACATAGGTATTCCTCCACCTGTCCAGGTGGGATAGGGCAGTGAGCAGTGCGATTGCATGGTCCATGGATCTGTTGGGGCAGTATGCAAATTGTAGTGGGTCAAGGGCAAGGGTCTTCAACCTTTTGTAGCATTAGAGACACTTTTAAACCTGGTTTTAGAATTTTTGTCATTTTTTTTACTCTCAATATTACAATTTTTCATAGCAAAACAATGGTAATTTATTCTGAGCCATTGCCAATGCTTAAATCACATCAGGAGACCAATTTTGCGGTATATAAAAAATAAACACATTTCGATTTTAGAGTGTAATACCCCTTTAATTGTGTATTAAGAAAGAGAGGAATGTGTTGCTCTGTTTGTGCTGTCAGGCCTACTGCTGCAGCACATGTCATGGAAGAGTTTGCAAACAATGGACACCCAATTGATATATTTCTGTCAGGTACTTTGCAGTTAACAATAATCAAGAAGGTTTTTGGGGAAAGCTTTGTCTACCCACAAGACGGTTATCATTACTAGCATGCTAACTGGCTAAAAATGGAGAGATAGACAAATGCGCAAACCAAACTGACAGACGGGGGCAATATTGCTTGAAATTAATTGGCAGATAGTGGGGTTAAGTTTGGCTTTTTTACAATAGTGGCTATCCAGGGGAGGGATAATGTCATGGTAGCTTTGATTGGATAGTAGCTGGGAGCTTTATGTTTATGACAGTTTGTGATGGAACACATAAAAAAATGCATGTACTTTCAGAATTGCTTGTTGAGATTCTCCTAGATGGGCTGCTAGCTCCTGTCGGAGACCCCTGCTCTAGGGCGTTGGGAAAGGTGGAAGTGACATGGTCCTTGACTAGCCTCTCAAAGCACTTCATGATGACATAGGTGAGTGTGTAGTTGTGTAGAAATTATGTTGAATAATAATAAACTACTTTTATCAATCTGACTCCATTATGTGAATAAATGCAACAGGCCCTGTGCGTCTCTGGAGGATCTAGCAAGATAGTGAATCATTGCATCACCGTCTCAGTATGTCTATAATGAACATGTGTCTGGCTTGCTATGTTATGCAATTATTAAGAAGCTAGATAAATATAGCTAATCCTGACAACCAATATTCTAGCGTTAATTTATTGAGGAAAGCAGATCAGAGATGTCAAGTTGGTACCCAAACATGTGCTATGTGTATAGTGCAGTGAACAACTGTCAATAGAACTACTAAATTATAGGCATATAGTCAATCAAATAATGACTCTGTAAAACGAGGAATACATTTACACAATTCAACTAATAGAATGTACTAGTCACTAATTGACACAAACAATTACATTGTACATGAAATACATGACACATTACAGAATAACACAGAGTAAATTACTATTACCAATAGGCCACGATTTAACATGGTTTTACACGTGTTCAGTTCAGAATAATGTCTGAGAGAAAAAACTGTGCGTCTGATACACACAGGAGCTTGGTAGCAAGTTCTCAAAGTATGAGCGAATTCACTGCCCTTTAAACCAAATTCAAGCAGGAACACACCCCCAACCTGAATTAATATTTCTTAACACTTTGTTAGTGAAAACCAAAGGTATGAACAACACACCCAGATTCTAATCTAATAAACTCGATTTGGTTGTTATGACCAGACAACAAGAATGTGCCTGATAACCAGTAAACCCAACATACAATTGAGTCACTTTAAAAATACTATTTATTAGATTTTGAAACAAACCAAACATGACAATTTAATTCACACAGTACCACCGATTTCATCATGTCAAGTTTCTATCAGTTGTCACACCTTTCCTGGCATCAGCGACCCCAGGACTTCAGTGAGAGCATCTCTTCATCAAAATGGACACAGATAAGATGTATTTTATCCCTGTGATAGCCCACAGATAGTCTGCCATCCAAACAATGTCATAAATTGTGATTGAATCATTACGCCGTACTCCCACCCCAACCAATTGCTGGTCGCGAGTTTCACCGTATCTCATTATTCCACTACAAGTGCAACGGGGCGAGGGTCATTTAGTTCAGTTACCATAGCTTGCTTGGGTACAGGATCAATTGAAGCAAGTGGGGACAACAGACTGCGATAGGGAGAGGTTGAATATGTGACCCGTTTCAGGAAGCTAGGCATATGTCGCACGTCACTACTTCACAGGAGAGGCAATTGAACATAATTTTGTTTTTTTTAATCAAATTCGTTTTTTGGCAGAAACATGTGAACTTTCATGTGTCTTAATAACAAATGTGTGTGCCACCAGTAAATCTGAATAGAATTGTTAAATTACGAAAAAATATGAAAAAGGCAGGAACCTTTCCACTAGCCATGATTGGCTGAGTTAATGAATGGGCTGCACATGCCGAGAGATGAGTTGTAGGCTACTACTTTTATCACTTTTAGTCTTGAAATCTTTAGTTGTTTACTACACTACCTTACTCATTCTGTTTAGCACATGTCCTCACATGTGAATCGTTAAAGAGAGATGGGTGGGGCTAAGGCTTAAGAGGGTGTGAACGATGCTGAATAGGTGAAGACAAAGAAGAGCTCTCCGGTAGGTGTACTTTTTCTCAAAAGTGGGGTTTCAAGTTTATCAACTTTCTAAGCAGAATTACTTTCCCATTGTTCCTCAACTGCAGTGTATGATATACCATTTTGTAGCACCGAGTCTACTTTAATAAAATGTCAATTTCAAATGTTGCTACATAAGACCGAATCGAGGTGGTTGGTCACATGTCCAGCCAGCTGGTCTGCACATGCACTGAGAATTCTGCTTGGTAGGCCATCTGGGCCAGCAGCCTTGCGAGGGTTAACACGTTTCAAAGTCCAACTCAAGTCGGCTACAGAGATCGGGAGCTTGCAGTCCTCGTGAGCAGCGTGTTGTTTTCCTCGAAGCGGGTGAAGAATGTGTTAAGTTTGTCTGGGACTGAGGTGTCAGTGTTCACTAGTTGGCTCGTTTTCCCTTTACAATCTGTGATTATCTGAAGTCCCTGCCACATGCGTCTCATGTCTGAAACATTGAAATGCGACTCCACTTTATCCATGTAATGTATTTTTGCCTCTTTGATTGACTTACGGAAGTCATAGCTGGTCTGTTTGTCCTCGTCCATGTCCAGTCACTTTACTGTGGTTAAATGCAATGATTTGCATTTGCTATCTATCCACGGTTTCTAATCCTCACTATAGGACAACATCCTCCATGCACTTCCTGATGAACCCAGAGACAGAGTTAGTGTACTCGCAGATATTATTCCCAAAGGCCACCCAGAACATATCCCAGTGCACGTGATCAAAACAGTCTTGTAGCATGGATTCCGATTGGTCAGACCAGTGTTGAATAGACCTTACCATGGGTGCTTCCTGCTCTTATTTTTGCTTATAGATGGGGAGAAGCCGAATGGAGGCGCGATCTGATTTGCTAAAGGTGGCGGGGGAGGGCCTTGTAGCCGTCCCGGAAAGGGAGAATAACAATGGTCAAGCGTCTTCTCTTCACCCATTGCACAGCCTAAGTGCTGGTGGAATTTTTTATCAGATTTCCTTTGTCTAAGACCCCAGTTACAACAAATGCGACCTCAGAATATGCAGTTTCCAGTTTGATAAAAGTCCCTTATAGTTCTTTGAGTGCCACCGTGATGTCAGCTTGAGGGGGATGTAAACGGCCATGACAATAAACGATGAGAATTCTTTTGAGAAGTAATGGTGTCGACATTGGATTCCAGATTGGGAGAGCAAAAGGTCTTTAGTTGTTGTACCTTGTTACAACAACACCATGAGTTATTAATTATTAAACATATCCCTCAACCTTTGCTGTTCACAGAGAGTTCTTTCTTCTGGCAGGAGAAGGTGTAGCTGGGGAGAGCCATGTTTCTGTAAAATAAATTATGTTACAATCTCTCGTGTGCTCTGGAAGGAGAATAGATCCTTACCATGAGCTTGTCTACCTTATTGTCTAGAAACTTTACATTAGCAAGTAATATACTCGGAAGTGGTGGGTGGTTTGCCCTCCCATGGAGTCTGACTAGAACGCCAGCTCTCCTACCTCTCAGTGTGGTGCCAGGACATCAACCTCTCCCTCAACGTGATCAAGACAAAGGACATGTTTGTGGACTACAGGAAAAGAGGACCGAGCACGCCCCCATTCTTATCGACGGGGCTGTAGTAGAGCAGGTTGAGAGCTTAAATTCCTTGGTGTCCACATCACCAACAAACAAACATGGTCCAAGCACACCAAGACAGTCGTGAAGAGGGCACAACAAAACCTATTCCCCCTCAGGAGACTGAAAGGATTTGTCATGGGTCCTCAGATCCTCAAAAGGTTCTACAGCTGCACCATCGAGAGCATCCTGACTAGTTGCATCACTACCTGGTATGCCAGCTGCTCGGCCTCCGACCGCAAGGCACTACAGAGGGTAGTGCGTTCGGCCACTTTCACTAACATATATGCTCATGCACCCACACATCTAATCAATCTATCTTTAATGACAGTCCCTTCCAAGCTTCTCTCACAGTACATCGCTGGGGTCAAGCTTCCTGCAATCCAGGACCTCTATACCAGGCGGTGTCAGAGGAATGCCCTAAAAATTGACAAAGACTCCAGCCACCCTAGTCATAGACTGTTCTCTCTGCTATTGCACGGCAAGCGGTACCGGAGCACCAAGTCTAGGTCCAAGAGGCTTCTGAACAGCTTCTACCCCCAAGCCATAAGACTCCTGAACATCTAATCAAATGGCCACCCAGACTATTTGCATTGCCCCCCCCCCTCTTTTACACCGCTGCTACTCTCTGTTATTATTATCTATGCATAGTCACTTTAATAACTCTACCTACAGGTACATATTACCTCAACTAACCGGTGCCCCAGCACATTGACTCTGTATCAGTACCCCCCTGTATATAGTCTCACTATTGTTATTTTACTGCTGCTCTTGAATTACTTGTTACTTTTATTTCTTATTCTTATTAATTTTTTTAAAACACTGGTTTAGGGGCTCATAAGTAAGCAATTCACTGTTAGGTCTACACCTGTTGTATTCGGCGTATGTGACTAATAAAATTGGACTTGATTTGATTTTCAACATGTCTTTTTAGCAGAGCATCCGGGATGAATGGGGCTGCTTCGTGTATTCCAAACCAAGGGTCCAGGTCAGCGAAGTAGAATTTGTGGTCAGTAATTGCTGATCTAATGACCAGAATTTCTTATCAGTCACGTTAAATGTTGTAAATGTCGGTTTAAGTGTAAATTGCCTTCAAAAGTCTGTTATAGTGGGCTGTTTTATAACGCACCTTTAATCCTGCCTAAGCCTCCTCATGAACACACCTGCATGAACACTGGTGGTTTGACATTGACGGAAACATACATTTCTTTGTTTATTGTCAACAGTTTACTATAGTAAAGTACAGTTAAATCCACATTCAAATTAAATTAAGGGCTACAATCTGCCATAAAACACCATTCAAACCAAACATTTTCACCTGCACTGCTATGAATGTTTCAATCATGGATTTACATGCAGATGAGTAAAACAATGAATAAAAATGATACTTTCTTAAACTGTTACATTGCCACGATATCTGTTCTGTCAAAAGCATTTGGAACTGAGATGATTTAGGATCAGTCGGAGTCTTGTATTGCATTTTCTGGCTTTTATACACTCATGAACTGCGTAGAGACCTATTCATCAACACAAATGTGTTGTGTTGTCATAGCGCTTGCTTTCAGGGGAGGAAAGGCATTATTCATTTGATAACCATTATGACAAAGTTCTTTCAGAAACGCAGGATTAAAAGTAGGTACTTTCAGGCATGGAAATGAAGTGATTCAGTGAAAGCACTTCAAATGTTCCTCATTCTACAACGCCTTTCCTATCAAGGGGAAGAGGGCGGCTGAGAAAAATCATTTTAATGGGGAGGGATTAATAACAAAAAGGAGAAGTGATAGGTCAGGTAGGATCCGGTTGTATGGCATTAATGAAAAAGGAGAGAGAAAGAGATGAACCAAGTGAAACAGATGGCTTGACATTAAACAGTAAAAAAACGTTTAATTGATTTTAACAAATTAGTGAAATAGAAATACAGTAACAAAACATCTCCAAATACTGACAATCAAATAATCAATTAGGAAAAACCAATTGAGATAAAATGTTCTAATCAATAGATTACACATTTTCTTTATTCCATGGGACATGTTTCCCTCTTACTTTGGACGAACTGATCTACTTTGTTACAGTATGGTGTATCTTCACAGAAGTTGTCCCAAAATGGCATTGATTTAGGTAGTTGCCTTTCATGACATGATTAAGTCGGCTTTGATTTTCATCATCTCAACAAAGTACTTTCTTTCAGAGTAGCACAGAAGCCTCGACATGTTTGAAAAGTTAACCGCGAGAAAAGTGGTTTTGTATTTGTTTGAACCAAGTTGTTCAACACTTCAATAAATCTGATGCTCTTGCCCTTGGCTCATCTTTGAAACAGTGAAGTTTAAAAAAAGAACGGAAAATGGAGACATAAAGGAGATGATCGTTAACTCTTCCGTGCCAGCTCAGTACATAATGTGAATCTCACTTTATGTACTGTTAGTTGCCCTAACTGACAGCCATCTTACCATGGCGAAAATACTCATTTTGTATACAACAGGTATAACATAAAGTTATAACATAAAGTCATTTTCCAGTTCCACGACTTAGCATTCCACACTCAGCCCATCTATATGTGTGGTTATTTTGTTGTATTTGTTTGGATTAATTTGTCATTCTGTTAAAATTGTTAGTTTGTGCCTCAAATTGGCAATGACATCATAGAGAGGATGATTAAAATTGTCCACTGTTCAATTTTAGAAAAGGTTATTTATCTGAAAGACCTGTTTTAGAGTCCATCATCAGTCATCTGGGAGTAACTTGGTTAAACAGAAAACAGTTCTTGTTGAGAACGATTGATAAAAAATATTTAATTAAGTTTGTTTCCATCGAACCTTTTGTCGTAATTTGCAGTTTTTCCCCCTTGCTTAAAGATGACATAAGTCTATGGTTATATCATGTTGGCCTAATGTAGGACATGACCACATGAAGTGGAGTTAAGAAAACCGACATTTAACTTCTCCAACAGGATGCCATAAAAATGTATGTTTTACGATAAAATGTAGTAATAAACATTTTCCTATTTACTGTAGAAAAAGGGGGGACAAATACACACATTCAAAAGCAGGTATACCATTTCACAATGTGCTTTTCTTCACTTGACCCATTCCAAACAGTGGGCCTTCTACTGGAACAGTGGGCCTCCCACTCGAACAGTGGGCATCCCACTCGAACAGTGGGCATCCCACTCGAACAGTGGATCTCCCACTCGAACAGTGGGCCTCCCACTCAAACAGTGGGCGTGGGCCTCCCACTCAAACAGTGGGCCTCCTAATCAAACAGTGGGCCTCCCACTCAAACAGTGGGCCTCCTACTCAAACAGTGGGCCTCCTAATCAAACAGTGGGCCTCCCACTCAAACAGTGGGCCTCCTACTCACTTAAAAAAGGTGCTATATAGAACCTAAGGGTTCTACGGCTGTCCCCACAGAATAACCCTTTGAAAAACTTTTTGGGGGTTCTAAGTAGAACTCTATTGCATTCCATGTAGAAGCATTTCCACAGAGCGTTCTCCATGGAACCGAAAAGAGTTCTATCTGGAACCAAAATGGGTTCTACCTGGAACAAAATAGGCTTTTCCAATGGGGACAGCCAACGAATCCTTTCAAAACCTGTTTTTCTAAGAGCGTAGAGTGGGAGGCAGGGAGGGTGGGGTGCATGCATTCCCCTTGCGGCTCCCTATTGTCACATGCACATCTGTCTTTGGTTAAGCGGGAAGCCTAGCAGTCGCCTGTCATTCATTGAGTAGTCAGCAGAGATTTGTCTCAAAGAGATAATGCAGCGAGGAAACAGGCATAGAGAGCAACACCCCAACAAACCTTAATTGTGAGGACTCTCCTCCCAGTCTAGGACATATGCTCTCTACTGGAAGCTCTAGAGGGAGACTTTACCCACACAAGCAGCTGGTGCAAACTCGCCGTTCTCCACCTCATTATGGTTCAACTTAGATTTGGGGTATAGGGATGTAACCTGACCCTCGCAATGCACTTTGGGGCAACTTGTGCATGGGGCTTGGTGGGGCTAGACAGGCTAACAGCCACATGTGGCCCAACCGGGGATGAGAGACAGACAGGGAGAACCAATGAGACTGGAACACTACTGTTCCATCTGCTCCTGATGGATCACATTTCTTCCAAGGTTCTGATAGACAAGAGGTGGGACACCTGTCACTGGTCCACAGAGCGGGCAGAGAAGAAGCCACACAGAGGGGAGGGTTGTAAGGGTTGTCGTCGGTGGAAGAAGGTGAGGACCAAAACGCAGCGTGGTAAGTGTCCATAATGTTTATTTTAAAACATAAACTGAACAATACGAAATACAAAACAATAAACGTGAAATGAATGAAACAGTCCCGTGTGGCGACAAACACTGACACGGAAGACCCACAACCCAAAACTGAAACCCAGGCTACCTAAGTATGATTCTCAATCAGGGGACAACAATTGACAGCTGCTTCTGATTGAGAACCATACTAGGCCGAACTCAAAAATAAACATAGAAAATCCAACATAGACTGCCCACCCAACTCACGCCCTGACCATACTAAAACAAAGATAAAATAACAGAACTATGGTCAGAACGTGACAGGGGTGCTGTGTGTCAATAGTGATTAGCGTCAGCACAGTTGAGACTGCTGCTGCTGCTGCTGCTGCTGTGGGGCGCAATGGGGCATGGTAGCAGAGAGGAGGAAGAACAAGAGGAGCAGGAAAGGAACACTTTCTGCTCAGAGGACTATGCTGTTCATAATACATTTTTGTCCCCCTGAAATTACAAAATGTTTGTTACTGATTCGAATGTGTTACTAGGTGATTCCATTGAAGTTAATCCATTGTGCTAGGTGTTTTCTCATTCCTCATAAAGGTTGTGTGAGTATGGGGAGGCGGGGAGGTTGTGTGAGTATGGAGAGGTGGGGAGGTTTTGTGAGTATGGGGAGGTGGGGAGGTTATGTGAGTATGGGGTGACGGGGAGGTTGTGTGAGTATGGGGAGGTGGGGAGGTTGTGTGAGTATGAGGAGGTTGTGTGAGTATGGGGAGGTGGGGAGGTTGTGTGAGTATGGGGAGGTGGGGAGGTTCTGTGAGTATGGGGAGGTGGGGAGGTTGTGTGAGTATGGAGCGGTGGGGAGGTTGTGTGATAATGGGGAGGTGGGGAGATTGTGTGAGTATGGGGTGACGGGGAGGTTGTGTGAGTATGGAGAGGTGGGGAGGTTGTGTGAGTATGGGGAGGTGGGGAGGTTGTGTGAGTATGGGGAGGTGGAGAGGTTATGTGAGTATGGGGTGACGGGGAGGTTGTGTGAGTATGGGGAGGTGGGGAGGTTATGTGAGTATGAGGAGGTTGTGTGAGTATGGGGAGGTGGGGAGGTTGTGTGAGTATGGGGAGGTTGTGTGAGTATGGGGAGGTGGGGAGGTTGTGTGAGTATGGGGAGGTGGGGAGGTTGTGTGAGTATGGGGAGGTGGGGAGGTTGTGTGAGTACGGAGCAGCAGAGGTCTGAGGTGGGGAAAGGCTATTCATAGTAAAGCTAAGTAAACAATTGTAGGTTTTACTTTGTATCAGCATTTAGAAGTAATACAATTACTGTAAGACCGAAGTCCCACAGTCTAGACTCAAGAGATACCTGGTCACTCACCTTTCAAAGTTGAAGTCAATGGACGAGTATCTGGCCTGCAGGATTGCCCAGAGACCCCAGAAGAAATTGGAGACCTGCGAATAGGTTTGTGAGAAGGAGGGTCATGCCTTGTTCAGAGTTGTTCTCATCTTGACATGTACTTGATGTCCTCTTCTGTATAAATCTAATGCTTAACCCTGTCGCTACATTTTAAAAATATTACTTATTGTTAAATATAATTCAGAATCCTGTCTTTTTCATAGGGATACTTCTGGATTTTGACAATGGAGCCCTTAATCTATTTCCCCAACGCAGATCAACTCGTGGGTGTCTCTGCGTGCAGTTTGAAGGAAGTAGCTAACTAGACATTTACATTTTTCTCATTTAGCAGACACTTATCCAGAGGGACTTATAGGAGCATTTAGGGTTAAGTGCCTTGCTTAAGGGCACATTGACTGATTTTCACTTAGTCAGCTCTGGGATTTGAACCAGCAACCTTTCAGTTACTGGTCCAATGCTCTTAAATGCTAGGCTACCTGCCACAACTACGCTAGCGTTAGCGTAATTTCTAACTAGCTTTAGCACAATGACTGGAAGTTTACGGTATCAGCTAGCATGTTAGTAGATACCATAACTTCATGTCATTGCGCTAACAGTAGTTAGCATTCGCTCGCAAAAGTACCTCTAACTTCCGTCATACTGGATGCAGAGACATACAAATGGTATCCATGAGTTCATCTGAGTCTGGGGGAGTATTCCTTTAAAGTTCAGTGAGATTGAAGTGCCCACTAAGTGGTCGTATCGAGACACTGTAGCCTGCAAAGAGCTGGTGTTTCAGACCCCAAAAAACCATTACAATTCCTCTCTGGTTATATTGTCCTGTCCTGTATGTTCCCAGAACCCTTTGTTCCACACTGCTGTGGCTTTGAGGATGTACATTTCATGGTGCAATATTGTGTGCTACATGACTGAAATAGACTGATGTTGGATCTTAACTTTACCAATATTGTCATAGAAAAATTATCCTACAGCAACAGGATTTAAACATTTAGTCCATAATGTTGCTTGATCGGTGGTTAGGCTGGACAAAAGTAGGCTACATGAAAAGTGCAATACTCTTAATGTTTATTTATTTATTTTTATTGAACTTTTATTTAACTAGGCAAGTCAGGTATGAACAAATTCTTATGTACAATGACGGCCTACCAAAAGGAAAAAGACCTCATGCATGGACAGTGGCTGGGATTAAAATATATAAAAAATATAGGACAAAACACACATCACGACATGAGAGACAACACAACACTACATAATGAGAGACCTAAGACAACAACATAGCATGGCAGCAGCACATGATAACACAGCATGGTAGCAACACAACATGACAACAACATGGTAGCCACACAACATGGCAGCAGCCCAACATGGTAGCAACACAACATGGCAGCAGCCCAACATGGTAGCAACACAACATGGCAGCAGCCCAACATGGTAGCAACACAAAACAGGGTACAAACATTATTGGGCATAGACAACAGCACAAAGGGCAAGAAGGTAGAGACAACAATACATCACGCAAAGTAGCCACAACTGTCAGTAAGAGTGTCCATGATTGAGTCTTTGAAATTGAGATAAAACAGTCCAGTTTGAGTGTTTGTTGCAGCTCGTTCCAGTCGCTTGCTGCAGCGAACTGAAAAGATGAGCGACCCAGGGATGTGTGTGCTTTGGGGACCTTTAACAGAATGTGACTGGCAGAACGGGTGGTATATGTGGAGAATGAGGGCTGCAGTAAATATCTCAGATGGGGGGACTGAGGCCTAAGAGGCTTTATAAATAAGAATCAACCAGTGGGTCTTGCGACGGGTATACAGAGATGACCCGTTTACAGTGGAGTATAGTGTGCAGTGATGTGTCCTATAAGGAGAATTGGTGGCAAATCTGATTGCCGAATGGTAAAGTACATCTAGCCACTCGAGAGCACCCTTTCCTGCCGATCTATAGATTATGTCTCTGTAATCTAGCATGGGTAGGATGGTCATCTGAATCAGGGTTAGTTTGGCAGCTGGGGTGAAGGAGGAGCAATTACAATAGAGGAAACCAAGTCTAGATTTAACTTCAGCCTGCAGCTTTGATATGTGCTGAGAGAAGGACAGTGTACCGTCTAGCCATACTCCCAAGTACTTGCTCTAGGTAGTAATCACACCTGTGGGGAGAGGGGCATTCTTCTTACCAAACCACATGACCTTTGTTTTAGAACTGTGATATAACTGTGTTAGAGTGGGTTTTCAGTGAATTTATGTAAATCACAGAGCTCATCTGCAGTTCCTGCAGCGCAGGAAAATTCTCAGCAAATGAAAGCGTTCTCAAATGAAGATCCTACCTTTCTTATGCAGTATAAGGACCTTTCTTATGCAGCGTCTCGGGCGACTCATGAAGGCAGGACAAAAACGTATACCATTGTTTTCAATGAGACATCAACGGCAAATGCCAGCAAGGCTGACAGAAAATACTGTCTATTGCGGCGCCGGGAAGAATTTGAAGCAAGAGTTAAAATGGAGAAATAACTAAAACAATAACTGTGTAACACATTTCAAAAATATATTCTCACGATATGTTTAGTAACATTACCTAGTGTCTTGGTAAGAAAGTGCTACACGTTTTGTACATGTTTCGTAAATTTTGACATCTTTAAACTAGAAAATTAACTTACATGTGAGAGTTGTATTGTGTTAGGATGTTATTTATGGCCAATTTTTTATGACAAGATTTTTGGTACCCATAATCCACAAGTACATTTTTTCGATTTCCCTGTGTTTTTCTTCTTAAGAAAAAGGGGAAATGTGTAATGCTCATATTGAATTGTTCCCGTACTAATGGAATTGGTCCCTTAGGTCAACGACACTCCACGCCTCCATACATTTCTATTGTCATCCACCCTAATAGTAATTATCCACGGTGGGACCACTAATCATTTCCCAACGAGTTCCAGGCGGACCTCTGTGTTGTGGCCGAGTGATATAATCACATTTTTATTTGATAATCAAATAAAGGGCGGAATGAAATATTGGAGCAGTGTGTGGTTTCTCCTCTCCATTTTTTCCTGGCACATTTTCAACTGTAATGTCTCTCCCCAGTTCTAGATGGAGATTGAGTGCAGTTCTTCTACTGTGTTTAATAACTCCCCTCCATTAAGATGCCATTAGCCTAACGCTAAGCAGAGATGGCCAGTGACAGGGTGCCATTCAGAAAAGCCCAAAGAGGAATCATACTACAACAAGATAGGAGGGGTGACATCACAGAGTCACAGTCTTTGGCCCCTCAGTACTTGGGGGGGGGGTCCCAGAGGGGGCCAAGAGGAGACGTAAAGAGCCCAGTGTGCCTTGGCTTACTCTGTCTCAGCTTAAGATAGGGAGAGGAGCAGTGGAGAAGCTCCCCGCCCCAGAACATTGGCAGAGAGCTACTTGTTAGTGATGCCACAGCGAAGACTATTTGTCTATGTAAGGACCCTGGAAAATATCACAACAGACCCTGCAGTTCAATAGGGCATTGATATCAGTTGGACAAAGTGTGTTTCCTTTCAGTAGACCTAGGTCCTCCCATTAACTGAAATGGTAGTCTAAAGACACTGGCAAACCACAAAGATCCGGTCACATGACTAAAAACCAGAGTATGGGAGGGATATTGAGAAAGTTCTAGTCATATCTCATAATCAGATTTAAATGAAAACCAGCTAAGCCAAACTTTTCTTTCGTGATTGTTTTGATAAACAAGCATATCCACCATCTCTATGCCAGACTTAACTTGGACAGGAAACTTGACTTACCCATTCATTGTCAATGAGGGACTTCTCCCACTTCATCAAGCCAGAGTTCTTGGTTTGTCACAGAAATCTGATTTCAATCAACAATATGTTATCGCTGCTCTTATTCATTTCCAGGCATGTTTTTTTTCTTCCCTTCCACGTTTTGGCTGAAGCAGAGTTATTTTAAAAAGAAAAGGCTTACTCACCATTTCTGGGCTATTTTGAGAGACATCGACACTACCCCCACAAATTACTAAAACGATCCTGCGTATTGTGTCCACTTATGAAAGCACCATTAGTTTAGTCCAGCAGCACTTGAGCCACCAAAGACCGAAAATTGTGGTTGTTAAAAAACACATCTTGGCTGCTGTCTGTCATTTTTCTTGCAGTGGTTTCAAATCAACTCCAATAGAGTATGTCAAAATGCAGCGGTAAGTGGATCATACAGAGTGGATGGGACTTCGGTTTTTGGAAATATGGACCCGTAAAAGGACATTGTTTGATGTGAATTGAAATATTTAATCTTGCCAGTGCTCATTACTATAGTGAAAGGCAGGCACCCCTGCACAAGACTACTTTTGGTCTCTTTATCGACAAACACCCACATTAAAATGGAGATCAGCCAATGAATTTATATCCTGTAAATTTCACACAGAGAAATAAAATTGAATCAGAAAGTGAATCAGAAAGTATAGTATTAACTTACATACAGTATTTACTTAGACTGTGGTGAAATATTTATGTCGTAGGCCAGGTTAATGGGTGCTGTGGGGAAATATCAATGCCGTATGCCAGGTTAATGGGTGCTGTGGGGAAATATCAATGCCGTATGCCAGGTTAATGGGTGCTGTGGGGAAATATCAATGTCGTAGGCCAGGTTAATGGGTGCTGTGGTGAAATATCAATGTCGTAGGCCAGGTTAATGGGTGCTGTGGTGAAATATCAATGCCGTATGCCAGGTTTATGGGTGCTGTGGTGAAATATCAATGCCTTAGGCCAGGTTAATGGGTGCTGTGGTGAAATATCAATGTCGTAGGCCAGGTTATTGGGTGCTGTGGGGAAATATCAATGTCGTAGGCCAGGTTAATGGGTCCTGTGGTGAAATATCAATGCCGTAGGCCAGGTTAATGGGTGCTGTGCCAGTGTCTCTCACCAGTGAGAACTTGCAGCTCCTGAATCTCTCATCCTGTAACTGTGGCTCCTAGCCCCACACTGTGCTTGTAGCTCTCCAGGTAAGCAGTCAACCAGTCCCTCTGCAGTTCAGAACTGGGATATAGGCTGTAGTCAATGCCTTTCACACCTTGGGGACGTATCAAACACACAGACACATTTAATGAGAACCTGTCAAACCAATCAGGCTGGATGATACAGCAACAACATGGGTTAGAAACCCTTGTACCAGTCTGGAGATCTGTAACTTATCATGAGAACCTGTCAAACCAATCAGGCTGGATGATACAGCAACAACATGGGTCAGAAACCCTTGTACCAGTCTGGAGATCTGTAACGTATCATGAGGTCCCTGGCAATTCCCAGACTTAATGTGTGTGTGTTTTAGAGAGAGTATGTGTGTGAGAGAGAGTGTGCGTGCATTTGAGATAAAAAGAGATAGATGGAGAAGGGGAGGGGGGACTAGTGGGCCTAACTGTTTAAAAGATCACACTGTAAAACTGTGTGAAGGGAAACTTTAAAGGAAAGTTTGTCAGCGTATCTTTTTGCATTCATTTGTGGTGGAGGCAAATAGCTGGATCTACACGACCAATGTTGTGGGAAATGGTTTCATCTTGACATTAGACTACTTTACATGTAGACTACTTAGACAACTTCACATCTGACAAATGTTTATTCGAAGGTGTAATGTCCCTTTAATGTGCTTGCTTAGTTCAACGTTGAAGGCAAAATGAAATATTTGAAATACATTGAAATAAAAAAACATTTTCGCTCTGATTCCCCTTTTGTGAGATTCACCTCAGAAATGAACTGTAAACTGAAGGAACGCACCTGCAAACTCATTGAAGTGGTTGCCTATGTCAAAGGCCTGTTAGTTATCATCAGCATACTCATAGTCAATGAATCTCACCATGCCTAAAGGAGAAGAGAGCAACGTACGGTTCAAACAGCTAATTGCAATGACACGTACACATTAGCAAACTGTTCTGTAGCACCTCAGCAATATAATTATTACTCTATCAGACCTAGGTTGCAATTACTTGACAAATATAGTCAAATACTTAGCCTGTTTGAGCATGCCTGGCTTAATAAACAAATAGAAAAGTCCCAAAACTGCAAACACCACCCACTAGGCAGACAAGCAAAGCCTCAAAGTATTTTAATGATTTTTTCAAATATTTGAAACCCAGTACTGTACCCTATGTAGAGGTAACTGCCAAAATAAAGGAAACACGTGAGTAAATGAGGGATACAAAGTATATTGAAAGTGCCTGAGTTAATTAAGCAATTAACATCCCATCATGCTTAGGGCCATGTACAAAAATGCCCAGTTGCCCAATATTTTGGCTACCATGGCTAGAAGAAGAGATCTTGAAGCTCCTGAGTGGTGCAGCGGTCTAAGACACTGTGTCTCAGTGCCAGACACCCTGGTTCTGTTCCAGGCTGTATCACAACCGGCCGTGATTGAGAGTCCTGTAGGGCAGCGCACAATTAGTCCAGCGTCTTCCGGATTTGGCCGGTGCAGGCCGTCAATGTGAATTTGTTCTTAACTGATTTGCCTACTTAAATAAAGGTTAAATAAAAATAATTATAATAATCTCAGTGACTTCGAAAGAGGAGTTTCAAAAGGAGAATTGTGTGTATGTGCGTGTGTGTGTCACAGGAGTTTGGTGGCACATTAATTGGGCACACGGTAATGACTGGAGTGGAATAAGGGCTCAACTGCCGATTAAGACACTTTATGTCGGTGTTTCCCTTATTTTGGCAGTTATCTGTATGCCGCTATAATTGATAGTGTGCTCTGAAAGCTTTAATAGTCAATTCCTCAATAAGATACAATAAAACATTTTTAAAAAATAAAGATACAATGAAACAATTTTCCACTATATTATGTTCTGATATGTATGATTTGTTCAGTTATCATATTATTTTTTTTTTTTTTACTTTTACAACAACAAAGTCCCTGAAAAGCTTCAGAGAAACATTAATAATGTATTCATTATAATGGTTTTCCATACATTAATCATAACAATGACCAAGGCCGTACGTCTGCACATAAGGGCATAATGAAATGACATAATGACATAATGAAATGACAAGAGGATTAAGATAATAGGGTATAGATTTATTATTCATAGCAAAAGAAAGGAAAGATATGACCGTTTTGTGAACCACATTTTGTCAAAGTGTTAAAATGGAACATGTCTTACAATTGGACCATTTCATTGAAATAAGTTCAATCAAAGGGACATCCAAGTTATTGAGACTAAAACATGGCAATCTTGTATTCTTACTGACACTGATGGTATATTGCATCCGAATGGCAGAACAAACGCTATAACCAATCGGTTCAGTAGTAATGAATCCACTTATTCTTCATACTGCGGCGGCGCTTTTTTAAATGATCACATGAACTCGCTTGGACACATTTTTATGTCAGCCTTGCAGCTCAAATTCCAGACACTAAGACCCATCATCCACCCTCTTTGTAGTCAAAGATGATGTTTTTAGTCAGGAGGTCGTTGTGACAAAGCACGGTCGTCGAGGCGATCAGAGAGAGGTGTCTTTTCAACGTCTCCATTTCCTCTGACAGGGTTTCGATGGGAACTCTTTCAGGGTTTCGATGGGAACTCTTTCAGGGTTTCAATGCTGGGGAACTCTTTCAGGGTTTCGATGCTGGGGAACTCTTTCAGGGTTTCGATGGGAACTCTTTCAGGGTTTCGATGCTGGGGAACTCTTTCAGGGTTTCGATGGGAACTCTTTCAGGGTTTCGATGCTAGGGAACTCTTTCAGGGTTTCGATGCTAGGGAACTCTTTCAGGGTTTCGATGGGAACTCTTTCAGGGTTTCGATGGGAACTCTTTCAGGGTTTCGATGGGAACTCTTTCAGCAGCTTGGAACTATGTGGACAAAAAAATGACAAAATAACTGTTACGTATTGCAGGCACTGAAGGTATCAGTATCACTTTCAAATAGTATCAGCACATTCACATTGATCTCATGCTATAATGCATGCTGTGTTTAATTAGCTGTTTAGTAGGTATTTATCGTCTTTATGGTCTTTTTCATATTTGAATAACTTCCAAATACACTTTAAAAAACAAATAGACTATGTCTCCATTGGAGAAAATGCAGAGAACCCCTAGATGAACGGCGGTATAATATACTGTATGTTATAAAGTACTACAGATGGTCTGCAGTAAATATACACGTTCATAAGGAATAGGGTGGAATCATATTACTCAGGCACCGATGCCTGCTGCATGTGATAGGGGCTACAGTCCATTACGGATTATAATGGAACACCCAGCCATGATCTGCCCAGCGAGGCCTCTCTACCAGACAAACTCAATGCATTTTATACACGCTTTGAAAACAACAACATTGAGCAGGGTGTGAGGGCCGTCACCTGCCTAGAGGACTGGTTGATCTCGCTCTCCGAGGCAGATGTGAGAAGGGCCTTTAACTAGGTCAATACCCACAAGGCTGCAGTATTCTAGGGTGTGTTCTCAGAGCTTGCGCAGAACAGCTGGCAGGTAAATAGGTAAATAAGAATTTGTTCTTAACTGACTTGCCTTGTTAAATAAAGGCCAAATAAAAAAAGATTCACAGTAATTGTCTACCTCTCTTTGTCCCAGTCTGTAATCCCTACATGTTTTAAGATAACCACAATCATTCCTGCTCCTAATAACTCTAAGGCTTCATGCCACAATGACTACCATGCCGTAGCACTCACTTCTGTAATCATGAAATGCATTCAGAGCCTGGTTATAGCACACATTAACTCCTCCATCCCAGCCAACCTAGACCCACTCCAGTTTGCATACTGCCCCAACAGATCCATAGACAACGCAATCTCAATTGCTCTCTACACTGCCCTCACCCACCTAGATAAGAGATATACCTATGTGAGAATGCTGTTCATTGACAACAGCTCAGCGCTCAACACCGTTGTCCCCTCCAAGCTCGTCACCAAACTTAGGACTATGGGTCTGAACACCACCTCCCTATGCAACTGGATCCTACAAAGGGCTGTGCGGACAGCCCAGTACATCACTGGAGCTGAGCTCCCTATTCAGGACCTCTATATCAGGTGATGTGAAAAGAAGGCCTTGAAAATCTTCAGACTCCAACCACCCAAGCCATTGACTATTTTCTCTGCTGCCACATGGCAAGACATACTGGTGCATCAAGTCTTACACCAACAGGCTCTTGAACAGCTTCTATCCCAAAGCAATACGACTGATAGATAGTCTGTGTAGCTATTTTGTTAGCTATCTGAATCCATCTTGTTACTTTCTTGACCTTTTATTTCAATCTTTGCACTTTCCCTATGCACACACACACACACACACACACACACACACACACGCACGCACGCACGCACACACACACACACACACACACACACACACACACACACACACACACACACACACACACACACACACGCACACGCACACGCACACGCACACGCACACGCACACGCACACACACTGTCACTAGTCAACTTACCCCTATACATATACCCCTATACTACCTCCATCATATCCCCCTATACTACCTCCATCACTCCAGTATCCCTGTCACCTTACCCCTATACATATCCCCCTATACTACCTCCATCACTCCAGTATCCCTGTCACCTTACCCCTATACATATACCCCTATACTACCTCCATCACTCCAGTATCCCTGTCACCTTACCCCTATACATATACCCCTATACTACCTCCATCACTCCAGTATCCCTGTCACCTTACCCCTATACATATACCCCTATACTACCTCCATCACTCCAGTATCCCTGTCACCTTACCCTTATACATATCCCCCTATACTACCTTCATCACTCCAGTATCCCTGTCACCTTACCCCTATACATATACCCCTATACTACCTCCATCACTCCAGTATCCCTGTCACCTTACCCCTATATATATACCCCTATACTACCTCCATCACTCCAGTATCCCTGTCACCTTACCCCTATACATATACCCCTATACTACCTCCATCACTCCAGTATCCCTGTCACCTTACCCCTATACATATACCCCTATACTACCTCCATCACTCCAGTATCCCTGTCAACTTACCCCTATACATATACCCCTATACTACCTCCATCACTCCAGTATCCCTGTCACCTTACCCCTATACATATACCCCTATACTACCTCCATCACTCCAGTATCCCTGTCACCTTACCCCTATACATATACCCCTATACTACCTCCATCACTCCAGTATCCCTGTCACCTTACCCCTATACATATACCCCTATACTACCTCCATCACTCCAGTATCCCTGTCACCTTACCCCTATACATATACCCCTATACTACCTCCATCACTCCAGTTTTCCTGCACATGTAACTATGGTATTGGAATTTTTTTAAATAATATTTCCTGTATATAGTATGCTTACTTACTTACTTTATTGTGCCTTCAAGAATTTCCACCTCTAACTGGATACTGACATTTTCAAAAAACTAATTATACAGGTATATTGGAAATATTTCCATGTTTCAAGTTACTTGTATAACATCCAGGCCATGTGGGCCATTAATCAACCAGTAGTCTCACAGTGAAAATGACTTAAATAAAGTCCATGATTTCCTGTGCCTACGAAGACTAGAAGAGGAAAACGTCTGGTCCGGTATTTTATTCTATCAGGGGGAGAACTACTTCTTAATACAGTAGTTCACCAACCTGTAGATGCATTCTCCAGGCCTGCATGCGTTTACAGCAACACAAGTTGTTTATGACACCAGACAGCACACCATATCATCTGGAGAGGTTACATGCTATTTACAATCTCTTGTTTTTCCTTCTTGGGACAGCTCTATCAATCAACAAAGGTCTTATTTTCACGGACGGTACTTGAAAACCAATGCACCTGCGAAATGCTGTGTAAGCATTGTACCGTTCTGATGAATTTTTATGTCTCCTTTCAATTGGCCCCCAAAAATATTTAATTTAAACACTGTTATACCTATTTATGCAAGGAGACATACAGTTGTGGTGTTATTATACACAGTTGTCGACATAATTTAGTGAGGTCTGTTAGGAACGTACAATAAATGCAGTGACCTAGGCCGTTGTTTACAGTCATGATTAGAGGTCTCTTCTCCCCTCCTACAGCCTCCTTCACTACTTCCTCAGCCGCACACGCTTATTTGGATGGAAGAGTATCTCATTCTGCTCTGTTCCATCGTTTTTTAAATTGTGGTTGCAAAATGGACACTTTGCTCATCACTCATAAAGGCTTTTGGCCCTATTCACTGAAAACTGGTATCTGGATTTCTGGGATATATTGTGACATAGTTTTGTTGTAGCATGCATTCTTGTCTTTTCAGAATAACCCTGTTTTTTGTTTGTTTTTTACTTTCCCCAGAACTCAAGTTTTGCTTAGAAAAATGGCATAGTACAGAATAAATAGTTGTATTATATTAGTATTTCTTTCATATATTAGCTCTTGATAGGATATTTATTTATATCATCAATATTCATGAAAATATGTAATATTAAATGTGGTTTACAAATTCCATATCTCTTTAAAATGCATACTCATTTTTAATTCTGTTTGCAGAATAACTGTTCATATGAAAACGAATGTTTGTTCAAAGGCTCAATCCTCAGTGAAACTTACATGATTCATTCCTATCAACTATTCTATATATGTATAAACAAGCTCCCAAGCATTTCACATCGTAACACCACTCTGCTATCTGGACTTTCTCCCCCTTCTCTTACCCAGTGCCTTTCAGATGCAGGCGGTCGTGGAGGACGATGCTCGCCTCCCGGCTCCCACTCCTCTCATGTCTCTCAGTGAAGTCTGTTTCTAGAGAGCTAGCTACCACAGCAATTAGAGGAATTTCCTCCTCTGGCGGCTCATTATCAATGTGCCTTATTTACATCTGATTACCAGCTCCAGTGGAGCAGCAGTGATTATGGCAGTATTGTGTGGTTTGTGTTGAGTGTTAAATGGGAGAATTAGCGGGAGGGCTTTGAGCAGAGCAGGAGGCTGCTCTCCCGGTTTCTACGCTTTCCTCAGAAAGTGCAGCTGTACTGTGTCTCTCTTTTCCTGCGTTTCTCCCCTCTCATGTTCTCTCCTGTCCGGCTCTGTCCTGTTAGGTCCTCTCCCCTCCTCTCCTGTTAGCTCCTCTCCCCTTCTCTCCTGTACGGTACTCTTCCCCCCCTCTCCTCAACACCACAGATGTATCTCCTCTCCTTTCTCTTCTCTGCCTCCCACCCCAGTGGGTGACTATCTGATTCAGACAGAGGAGCTCTTCAGCAGGTGCACCCACTCTCCTGCTCCCCCTCTCCCCACGTTTCCTCGGAAGACACTCTCTCACAAGCACTCATACATTGCCCAAGTATAAAAGTCTCTCTGATGCTTTTGTGTGTTGACTGGTTCTCACCCTGTCCTTCTGTTGCTCTCTTTAGATACACAGCAAATTGGACAGTGTTGATTTTTCAGTGTAACATTTCTTAGGTTGACTCAGGTGTTAAATGAACTCTGTAAGTGAAAATGTATTAATATTTAATATATATTTAATAGTAATATTAAATTAACACAGTGGTGTAAAATAACCCCAGTCTTGGTGCTACTAACCAGTGGTACTAACCAGTGTTTCCCAGCATGCTCTATTGCTTGTTGATTTTTAGGATTTTTAGAATCTCTGTTTTTGCATGATTGGTTAATAAATCGTATGCTCCTCAACTATAAATAACATAAATGTGTCTAACCTAATCAAATCTTTTAATTGGACTTATTGCACCCGGGTACCGAAATTGGTTGGTTGTTGTTCCAGTTGAAATGGTTTAGATATTTTCCTGTCTTACTCTTCAAAACCTAGCATTCATTCTGAATGCAGGTTGTGGGTGAATAAAAATTCGAAATGTTGGATATCCTCACTCTGGCTTGATTCAAATAAGAATCACACATCACTTTTCAAGCCAGCATAATGTGACTTGCAGGCCTGATGTGGCCTGTAAACCATGAGTTTCATGCCACTATATTAGGGTAAAACTAGGGCCTTAAAATAAGGGCTTATGGAATACTGGTAGTATTGTGTGGAATAATTCAATGTTTATGATAACATATTTGCTTAGGATCTCACTTGGTGATGGCCAGAGGCTTGAAAACAGATGAATGCAACAACCATGTCTCTGTCACTAACTCCCCTTTCAGACATATGGAATGTGGCGCCTTGAAGCACCTCGGCTACAGCATGTTTGTTTGTCTGAAAGGGTACAGCTTTTAAAAAGCCGCCATGAAACCTTCTTTGGATATAGTTTTGAAGCGCCACTGAACAGGCATTTAACTTGTCTGTAGTGGCGGCAACTTCTGGTTGAACTGTCAATGAAATGATCTCAAGATACCTGTGTGCAGCCTGCCTGCATGCAGACCACTCGCCTCGAAGAAAAGTCATTTGAAGTCTGTTAAATACAATGACTTACCAATACATTTAGTAGAGAGAACATCTAGCCTACCATTAAAAAACAACACAGGGAAACAATACCTAATATTCTATACAGAATTCTTCTGTCTCTAAAGGGACAGAAGCCACACTTAAATGTTAAACAAATTGTCTGAAAGGTTATCAATTATTGCTTTTGAAAGGGTATAAGAAATACAATCATGGGTGGTAACGCTACAATTCACTCGAAAAGCAAGGCATTCTGGGAAATACACAAATAACACTTTACACTAAGCTTTGTGTAATTGTAACACTAAAAAATGTGGACCCGTATAGACACTGGAAGAGTGGTACATTTAACATGGTCATTGTTGAGTTAACACTGTAGAATTAGCTGTGTACGAAACAACATGCATACACACATTCAAAGCAATCAAATGTATGTTTTATGGATTATTGACCTGTAAAAGCCAATACATTTCAATAATTTATTGTATAAGTGGAACATCTTACAATAAGATATGTAAAAATATATATATTCTTTTTTTTTTTACAGAAATGACCTTATGTTGAGTATGATATATATTATTTGTTCTCTCTTTGATGCTTTCTTGTCATATGAATTTCATTTAGAGACTTTTAAATGTGGATCGAGTGATCCAGCTTAAAAAATATATCACAATATAGCTCCATCTATTGGACTTCTGAATGTGGTGCAACTGAGATAAAGGCTGGTGTGCTCTGTAAAATGAAATGTCCTTTATATAATGAAATTGCCTACAAGTTATCAATTTCGTATACATACTTGGCTGTTAACATAATCTTAGGGCTCTATGCAATCAGTGTCACGGAAGTTCAGTACTACATTGTGATTGGAATATAAAGGTAACATTTCCACGTAAAGAGGAGACTACATTCACTGTAACCGCTGCCAATGTCAGTTCAATCGGATATTTTCTTTAAATGTCTATCGCGCAATCTGTAACGGTTCAGCGATACTGATTGAATGGAGCCCTTAGTTACTTCAAAGATTCAAGAACATTTTTGCTTCTACTCCCATTATCATATAATAATAATAGTCTCCCCCTGTGTAATGTCACATCATGACAACACTTCAGAATAGAGCTATATGGGCTGTTGCTCACAGAAAGTTAGTTGCCTGTGTCCTGTCATAGCAATGTTTAAAAAAAAGACTACTAGAGACATGCTGGCTCCATCTCAGATGTATGCAGGAAGCTGCTTCTCTCTTATCATAAAGGTCCCAATCTCCCCATAGCAGTTGTCTATTAAATGGATGACCCAATCCATAGCTAATTGCCTTGACCTCTTGACCTCTCTCCACAAAACACAAAGAACATACTGGAACAGTCTGGTGAGATTATTTCAATCTAAAGAGCGAAAGCAGACACAGTACTTTAGGACTCTAGCTTGACTCTAGTTTGCATGGACTTCCGACCCCTCAACCCTCACAGCAATCGTAAACACCACAGAACATTTGATTGATAATGGAGAGAGACAGTCCAAGGAAGCTGAGCTAATGTCTTATTTTCTTTGTTCCCCCACCTCCTCAATGGGCCAACCACTGCTTGGTGCCACATGGCAAGAAAGTGGACTGATAGCAACAGAAAAGACTGGCTAAACGAATCAGACTTCACCGTCAACACATCTCATAGAAGAAGAGGAAAGTGCAAATCTTTGCTTTACAAAAACATATTTAGCAAAATAGAAAATGTCTAAGTAGTGTTAACTCACCTCTGTGATGCTGGTGTTCTGCTCTTGAGCGTGCTGGACAAGTTAGAGAAATTGTGTCATCTTCTTCCACAGAATATTCTCTGCGTGGTTGTCAGATTCGAACTTGATCGAGAGGATTTTTCCAATTTCTGTCGCAATCAATCTGCAGGGGAAAAGAACTAGGATAATTTATACCATAAACTACAGATGAGACTGAGCCAAGATATTGCACACAAAAAAACTCTGGACCAGAAATAGATAGCTGCTATTTTTCCATTAAGCAATCCATTCAAACCAGATGTTATTTCATTTAGGACCCTATTGATTGCTAGAGTGCATGGTTTGCAGAGTGTTTGTGGTGTCATGGAGCCGGTGGGCTTTTGCTACAGGCTATCAAACTGAGCAGGCTGATAGATGGAGACTGGCCCTGAGTTTTGCCCCCTGTTGTCTGGATACTATCCACTAGCATAGCTGGAGGAGTCAAACCTGCTGTCTGTACTGTAAAACATTTCCTGTATAAACTACATGAACTTACTGACAGAAATTGGCAAGTAAATTAAGGTAATTTATTTTACATTGCAACTACTTTAAACAATTTAACGGGGAACATTTTACTGTAATCTAATTTACAGTATATTACTGGAATTACTCATGCAGCGACATTTTACCCAGTGTTCTTTGCATGTTTAAAAGTTTTACATTTACCTTTTGGCCATTCAGTTCTTCTCCTTAAAAAGAAGAGCTCCTTAAAAAAATGAATTAGATGTAACTAGGTAAGTCAGTCTTATTTACAACGACAGCCTATCCTGACCAAACCCTAACGACGCAGGGCCAATTGTGCGAGATGCAGTGCCTTAGACTACTGCGCCACTCAGGAGCCCTTAGCATCTTCACATCTTACAGGGCATTCAAACGAGATTGAATTTAAAAAACACATCACAGTCATGGCAAGTAAAACATTTCTGTAACCATTACTGAAAATATTGATGTAGTTAAGGTCTTCAAAATTATTGTAATTAAAACAATATATCTTGTGTTGGCACTATCTCTGGATAGTGCCAATACAATACTGAGAAATTCATGGTAACATGATGCCAGAGCAATGAAGCTCAGTACACTACAGTAAAAGTGACTATTAAACTGTAAGACAATTATTTCTTTAGTATTCTACAGCAGGTTAGCTGCATACATTTGCATAGTAGAGCACATTAATGAATGCTAGGTGTTTTATATCACTTGCACTTCTAGAGGCCTAAACAAACGCTCCCAAACTGGCTGTGATTACACAGAAAAACATATAAATTAAACATGGGGAAATATTCAACCATTAAAAGTTTAAGACCCGCTACAAATCAGACCTTGTGCTTATATACGTTTAACTGTTAGAAAGCCACTACCACATATTAGTTCAATTGGTTCAGGAATCTCACTAACGGGTGCAACAAATATAGACCCTTACAAAGCACAGCTTAAAATATGTTAATTGAACCTTTATTTAACTAGGCAAGTCAGTTAAGAACAAATTATTATTTACAATGACAGCCTACTGTGGAACAGTGGGTTAACTGCCTTGTTCAGGAGTAGAACAACAGATTTCACCTTGGGGATTCGATCCAGCAACCTTTTGGTTACTGGCCCAATGCTCTAACCACTAGGTTACCTGCCTCCCCAATGAACCAGCAATTCTTCCTCCTCACAAGATATTTCCCTACAATTTAACGGAATTTACAATATGCTGCAGTAAAAATATACCAAAACAGTAATACAGTACTTTATTGTTGAATTGTATTGAAAATATAATCAGCAATTTCTAAAAGTGAATGTTGAAATGTATCTTACAGCATGCCAACTGATTTTTGGCACTTTATATCTGACAGTGACTACAGGACATGGCCACTCAACCATCAAAGGTTGGCAACATGCTGCCGTTCTGATCCGTCAAGTTTATAAATTAAATTATCATGGGACCACGACCATATATTACTTCAATTGGTTCAGGAATTTCATTAAAGGCTGCAACAAATATAGCCCTTACAAGACGTACCTCGAAATATGTAATTGAGTGAAAAACAACAAAACCATGCACCCACTAGTGTTCAAAAGGTTTTGGACACTCCAAAAAATGTGGTATGGTACTGTATTCTGAATTACAGTAAATTACTAGCAGCAATTTACCAGTAATTTACTGTAGAGTTTCAGGACAAAGTTTGTAGAATTCCTAAAACATAGTATATTACCATATTCGGTGGGGGTACAACAAATATAGCCTTTTGCATGTCATGCCCTAAATTATGTTAATGAGCCAACAACATTTTTTCACGATGCACCGTAATTAATACTGTAAAACATGTTTACGGTATTTTACTGTACATTCTACAGTGTTTTACTGTTGCAATTTCAGAAGGGTCTTATAGTGTACTGTAAAACAAATGTACAATATTTTACTGTGGATTCTACAGTTATCTAATGTCTTCAGTTTATAAAGTATGGTACTGTTAATTAATAGGGTAAGTTACTGATAAAATTACAAAAACGGCTAACAGTGTGGGTTCATAGCTGGAGGAGCCAAATCTGTTGTCTGGGTTCTGTCCACTAGCATAAACGGAGGAGCCATCAAATTATTAAAGACATAATGGCCATATATCACTGTGTCTTGAAAAACAAACATACCCTTTACTCTGGTACCCACTGAGAAACCATCCTCCAGACCCAAATCTGAATTAGCGCCCCAACTTTACTTTGCACGCACGCACACACACACACACACACACACACACCATCCCTCCATTCCCTCATCCCTCCATTCATTCATCCCCCCATTCCCTCATCCCTCCATTTCCATGCTCCACTGTTATAATTAACTTTCAGATCCAATGTGAGACCCAGTGGATTGACACTGTTCAAATTGTTATTGGGAAAAACCTAATATGGGTCAATTGTAGTTTTTTGTGAATTGTGTTTGCAGATCTGTACAGTAAATGTACAGTATGTATGTGTGTAAATATACAGTACCAGTCAAAATATGGACACACCTCCTCATTCAAGGGTTTTCTTTATTTTTACTATTTTCTACATTGTAGAAAAGTAGTGAAGACATGGTAATGGTGGACTGGTAATGTTAGGATAGTGTGGAAGGGTCTGGTTGACTGGTAATGTTAGGATAGTGTGGATAGTCTGGTGGAGTGGTAGTGTCAGGATAATGTTGATAGTCTGGTGGAGTGGTAATGTTAGGATAGTGTCAATAGTCTGGTGGAGTGGTAATGTCAAAATAGTGTCAATAGTCTGGTGGACTGGTAATGTTAGGATAGTGTGGATAGTCTGGTTGACTGGTAATGTTAGGATAGTGTGGATAGTCTGGTGGAGTGGTAATGTTAGGATAGTGTGGATAGTCTGGTGGAGTGGTAATGTTAGCATAGTGTGGATAGTCTGATGGAGTGGTCATGTCAGGATAATGTTGATAGTCTGGTGGAGTGGTAATGTCAGGATAATGTTGATAGTCTGGTGGACTGGTAGTGTCAGGATAATGTTGATAGTCTGGTGGAGTGGTAATGTTAGGATAGTGTGGATAGTCTGGTGGAGTGGTAATGTTAGGATAGTGTGGTAGTCTGGTGGAGGATAATGTTGATAGTCTGGTGGACTGGTAGTGTCAGGATAATGTTGATAGTCTGGTGGAGTGGTAATGTCAAAATAGTGTCAATAGTCTGGTGGAGTGGTAATGTCAAAATAGTGTCAATAGTCTGGTGGAGTGGTAATGTTAGGATAGTGTGGATAGTCTGGTGTAGTGGTAGTGTCAGGATAGTGTTGATAGTCTGGTGGACTGGTAGTGTCAGGATAATGTTGATAGTCTGGTGGAGTGGTAATGTTAGGATAGTGTGGATAGTCTGGTGGACTGGTAGTGTCAGGATAATGTTGATAGTCTGGTGGAGTGGTAATGTTAGGATAGTGTGGATAGTCTGGTGTAGTGGTAGTGCCAGGATAGTGTTGATAGTCTGGTGGACTGGTAGTGTCAGGATAATGTTGATAGTCTGGTGGAGTGGTAATGTCAAAATTGTGTCAATAGTCTGGTGGAGTGGTAATGCTAGGATAATGTTGATAGTCTGGTCACACTCTGACTCTCAACCACATATTTCTACCCCTGAGGGGTTAGTTCACTGCTTGGATTTTTCAAGCACAGCACAAGTTTAGCTGCAATGTGTCCCGCTCTCCCGGTTCTAAATCAGATTCTTAACTGGGTGGTTCGAGCACAGAATGCTGATTGGCTGACAGACTATATTTCCCTGGTATGACAAAACATTTTTTGTATGCTGCTCTAATTATGTTGGAAACCAGTTTATAATAGCAATAAGGCACCTTGGGGGTTTGTGGTATATTTATTTATTTTATTTCTATTTAATCTTTATTTAACCAGGTAGGCTAGTTGAGAACAAGTTCTCATTTACAATTGCGACCTGGCCAAGATAAAGCAAAGCAGTTCGAGACATACAACAACACAGAGTTACACATGGAGACAAACAAACACACAGTCAATAATACAGTATAAACAAGTCTATATACGATGTGAGCAAATGAGGTGAGATAAAGGAGGTAAAGGCAAAAAAAAGGCCATTGTGGCAAAGTAAATACAATATAGCAAGTAAAACACTGGAATGGTAGATTTGCAGTGGAAGAATGTGCAAAGTAGAAATAAAAAATAATGGGGTGCAAAGGAGCAAAACAAATAAATAAATACAGTAGGGGAAGAGGTAGTTGGATGGGCTAAATTATAGATGGGCTATGTACAGGTGCAGTAATCTGTGAGCTGTTCTGACAGCTGGTGCTTAAACCTAGTGAGGGAGATAAGTGTTTCCAGTTTCAGAGATTTTTGTAGTTCGTTCCAGTCATTGGCAGCAGAGAACTGGAAGGAGAGGCAGCCAAAGGAAGAATTGGTTTTGGGGGTGACCAGAAAGATATACCTGCCGGAGCGAGTGCTACAGGTGGGTGCTGCTATATATATATATGGCCAATATACCACAGCTAAGGGCTGTATCCAGGCACTCTGCGTTGCGTCGTGTATAAGAACAGCCCTTAGCCACGGTATATTGGCCATATACCACACCCCCTTGTGCCTTATTGCTTAATTATACCCCTTTTACGCATGATGTCTATATCAATAATGTTTTGTGTGTTTATGTTGATTGTCCTGTGGACTCAAAATCTCTGTTTGTGTACTGTCCAAAAGAGGGAATAAACATGCAAAACATCAGAATAAGTGGAAACAGAAGGTCCGAACTACTTGAGATTAAAATTGGAAAACATTAGTGAGGCTGTGCTATGGAGTGTTCTGCATGGGTTTGCCCCTTGTGTGTAAACAACAACATTCAATATGAAACTAACAATAAGTCACAAGTTCCTGTTTAAAGTAATTGCATAACACTTTAACTGCGATGGTATTATGACAGGTCACAGGAGTTTATGACTTCCAGCTTTATACCTTAAAGATAACAATTCTATGATGATTGAACCCAATAAACACTAAGAGAGCAAACCCATGTCTTATTCAAAGCCAGCAGAGACTTGTTTAGGGAGGGAGCAGGCAGCAGGGTTTGGTTCTACTCTTTAAAGAGATAGTTCACCCAAATTACAAAATGACATACCATTACCTTCCCTGGAGACAGTAGCTAGGTAAACCAAAACAAAACATGGATTACTGTCTTACCTTGTTCCTACACTGCTTAAACCAATATGGAATTTTGTAATTTGGGTGAACTTTCCCTTTAATCTGAGGGAATATTAAAAGGACACATTTAAACATCGTTCTTGTAAGCGTTTATAGTCACTCCAGTGTAACTGATTGTGAAATTTGAGTGACAAACCCTACAGACAACTTGCATTTTTGAGCACCGACAGGACACTTTTCAATGGTTATTATATTGCCTTTGTCAGCAATATCAGACCCTCCACATGCAGTCTGTGTTGGCCTGTGTTTGCTAGCAAGGCCTCATCATTGCACGTTTGTTTCCACTCATTGCCTGCTGAGCGTTCTCTCACTTCCACTGTTCCCCAAAGCGTCCTCAAACTCCGAAGGGACCGCATGAAGCACCGGCAGAGAACAAACATTGTCGCCTTGACATTTGATGAAGTATTCATAGCACTGGAATGAGAGCCACTTGAACAAACATGCCACATCTAACACAAAATATTGTGATCAAATACGACAGGCTTTTGTCATCAGACCGACGTGGTATGTCGGAGCAAGAAATCAACACCGTTACCTTTTCTTGAATATGAAGGACCATGCATTTACAAACCGTTTTTGGGGGGGTATTCTATCTAGAATCTGCCTTTCGTTGGCTAGCAATCATAAATGTTGTAGCGAACTTGAGGGAGTTTACACTGTCTCTCGTGACAGATTCTTAGAACAATTGTTATCTGGCCGGTGTACAGAAGATTTGGTTCTGGGTTTGCACGATGTGGTGAGCATCTCTATTCCAATTTTCAACTTAATGATGTGGAAACAACGTTGATTCAACCAGTGTGTACCCATAGGCTTTTTCACCAATAACAATACTGTATATGCTGATGTGCAGTCACATTACACGGAACCTCGGCTAACAGAGAATAGCTTGCTTTGTTGATCCATCTTAAAAGTAATTGATTTACTGACTACGGTAACCAGATGATCAGTATTCTGATTAAGATTCAGAGGAAGGTTTTTTTTCACACAAATTAAAGGCTGTACGCTCTCCAATTACCTGGCCAGAACAATTAGCTGTGTTCCTGATGCCAAAACACGGTGCCTGGTTCAAGGAGAGGTGTTTGCCTCGTTTGCCTCGAGTTTAAAAGATGATTAGACCACTTGTTTCGTACTTGAATAGACGTATGACAACCACTACATTCATTGAATGAATCTGTGATCTCACATTGCCTTGGTAATGAATAGATGTGAAATCTCAACATCTATGAAGTTTTGCAGTAGGAAATCTTTTCATTTGTCCATGTAGTACCTCTCTGTTTCAGTCCGTTTTGTTCGGTTTCATGTCTAATGAACACATTAGGAACACAAACTCAGCAGCATTGCAGTTCTTGACACACCCAAACCGGTGTGCCTGGCACCTACTACCATACCCCATTCAAAGGCACTTAAATATTTTGCCTTGCCCATTCGCCCTCTGAATGTCTCAAAGCTTTTACCTTTATTCACTTGGTGAGTCTATATCATGGAAAGAGCAGGTGTTCTTAATATTTTATAAACTCAGTGTAGCTGTCGTGGTGTAAACTCTGCTGAGGAGATGAATTTCTCTATCCAACTGACTGAAGAGTCTGTCGCCCTGATTCAACCTGACTCGTCTATTCAACTGAGCCTCTGAATTATGTTGAAGCATGTCTGTCTGGGAGTCGAGATTGACAGAGCAAAAACATTTTAA
Organism: Oncorhynchus kisutch; assembly: GCF_002021735.2. Taxonomy (NCBI): domain Eukaryota; kingdom Metazoa; phylum Chordata; class Actinopteri; order Salmoniformes; family Salmonidae; genus Oncorhynchus; species Oncorhynchus kisutch. The sequence goes on along the minus strand of NC_034183.2, from coordinate 10,526,434 downwards.
GCAGACAAAAAAGCTTCAACTTAATCCATAGACAGTTTGAGAGGCTATGCTTCCTTTAATTTGAGAGAGTTTCTCTGAGATGTCTATATATCCCCTTTTCTTTCCTTTTTGAATCGCTTGCTCGTAGTCCCACAAACCTACTGACACAATGTGCATTTGAGGGGGGAACTCTGGAAGTTAGCATCCACCTCTCTGTGTGCTTAAACTAGACCTACTCTAGATTGAGAGGTCACTGTCTCGCTCCAGTGTGACCCTGACAAACATGGATCCCATTTCTCTGGGAGATTGCCCCACTGTTTGCACACACAAATGAAGAGAAGCTATGTTAGCTGAGGACAGATGTTCTACTAATGTAATACGGTGTCCAACCTTACTGCAGAAGTTGTTACCTCTGAGTGTCCGTTTGAAGGATGAGAGGAATGTCTTTCAATGAAACATTTTCAAGGTCACACCAGAAGAAAACCAGGGGAACATACTACACTCTTAGAAAAAAAGAGTTCCAAAAGGATTCTTTGGCTGTCCCCCCCATAGGATAACTATTTTTGGTTCCAGGTAGAACTCTTTTTGGTTCCATGTAAAACCCTCTGTGAAAAAGGTCATGCATTGAACCCCAAAGGGGTTCTACCTGGAACTGAAAGGTTCTTCAAAGGGTTATTCTAAGGGCACAGCCAAAGAACCCTTTTATGTTTAGGTAGCACCTTTTTTTCTAAGAGTGTACTAATTTCTCAGAATACTAATACTTCTTACTTACATTCCAGTGGTCAAAACTGGCTGAAATTACATTATTAGAACCAAAACCGTGCTTGAAATTAGGTCATTTTCTGCCAATTTCTGCCCACTGACATACTGATGCGCCAACTTAGATTTGTCATGATACCTCTCATCCATTCACTTACCTTCCTCTGGATAGCTTGTGGCTTCCATTGGAGCCTCAGTCTGCTGAGAATCTCTAGGACACCACTGTGAGGCTCCTTCTCATCCACACACACATCCAGGTGCAGTAGCTGACCTCTGGGGCCTTAAGATCCACCATCCATGACCTCCTGAAGAAGGGACAACGCTCAAGACGGTTCAGGCAAACTAGTAGTAGTAGTAAGTGGAGTGTTGTTCAACCAAGTGATGTAATGCAAATCCAAAGGTGCTCAGACCCACATAGTGTTCAGTACAGAGTTCACACACAGCGATGGTGTGGAGTGCGCTCAAACTGTCATTACGGGTGCTACCTTGTCCCCTATTCGTCCAGTCATTATGTCTAGTGACTCCGCACGCCATGCCAGTTGGGTTATCCAAGTTCCTTTTGGGCATCCGCACCACTTCGGGTTCAGTTAGTTTGTGTGGTTACACATTAACCATCGAGCTCGCAGATACTCCAGCAAAGGCACTACCAAAACTAAAACATGTACGCTCATAGATAGGGGCTATATATTAACACCTTTTGTGGCTGCCTGTCTTCCACAAGTACAGTGCCTTTGACTGCCGTCATAAATGTGAGTTGCAGATTGTGTTCGATGGGTGAAGATATTTGCATGGTTTGGAAGATGGCTGGGGTGATTGCAAAAACGTTTTACCAAGGGTCCTGTCTGAGCATATCTGTGGTGCTCTTGAAAATGTATTAAACATCGCATTATTTAGCATCAATTCAGTATTACTAATCACATTAGTTCATTGCCATGGAATATACTAAAAGGGGAAGTTCCAGATTTTACAACTTTAAGTTAGATGGTTGGGTTTCCTCTGTTTAGAAAAAGTGGAAGCATGTATTAGGGTTGGCCGGTAATCCAGATTTTAATAGCTTCATACCATTCCTGTACCATACCAAGGTATACAGCATTATTGGCAGTGAACACAAGGGGCACTATTTCTTTTCAAATGCATTTCTTTGAAGCACGAAACAAATACAGGCAAGGATCATGATACAGGAGGAGATTGATTGTCTCTGCTGTAACCAAATAGCTTGATCTTGCAAGCTAGCCACTTAGCTAGCAAGTTAGCAAAGCCAAATGCATAGCTGGAGCCCTGAGCGGGAGATAAAGAGATTAAGATTAAGCCCTGAACTGGAGATTAAGTCGCAGTGGTCTAAGGCACTGTATCACAGTGCTCGCTGTGCCACTAGAGATTCTGGGTTTGAGGTCAGGCTCTCTCGCGGCCGGGAGACCCATGGGGCGGCGCGCAATTGGTCCAGCGTCGTCTGAGTTAGTGGAGGGTTTGGCCAGCAGGGATGTCCTTGTCCCATTGTGCATTACTAAATGCATGCTATTCAACCGATCACTGCCCACACCTGCCCGCCCATCCAGCATCACTACTCTGGACGGTTCTGACCTAGAATATGTGGACAACTACAAATACCTAGGTGTCTGGTTAGACTCTAAACTCTCCTTCCAGACTCACATTAAGCATCTCCAATCCAAAATTAAATCTAGAATCAGCTTCCTACTTGGCAACAAAGCCTCCTTCACTCATGCTGCCAAGCATACCCTCGTAAAACTGACCATCCTACCGATCCTCGACTTTGGCGATGACATTTACAAAATAGCCTCCAACACTCTACTCAACAAATTGGATGCAGTATATCACAGTGCCATCCGTTTTGTCACCAAAGCCCCATATACAACCCACCACTGCGACCTGTATGCTCTCGTTGGCTGGCCCTCGCTTCATACTTGTCGCCAAACCCACTGGCTCCAGGTCATCTACAAGTCTCTGCTAGGTAAAGCCCCACCTTATCTCATCTCACTGGTCACCATAGCAGCACCCATCTGTAGCACGCGCTCCAGCAGGTATATCTCACTGGTCACCCCCAAAGCTAATTCTTCCTTTGGCCACGTTTCCTTCCATTTCTCTGCTGCCAATGACTGGAATGAAATGCAAAAATCACTGAAGCTGGAGACTCATATCTCCCTCACTAGCTTTAAGCACCAGATGTCAGAGCAGCTCACAGGTCACTGCACCTGTACATAGCCCATCTGTAAATAGCCCATCCAACTACCTCATCCCCCATACTGTATTTATTTATCTTGCTCCTTTGCACCCCTTGCACATTCATCTTCCGGACATCTACCATTCCAGTGTTTATTTGCTATATTGTAATTATCATGGCCTATTTATTGCCTTACCTCCCTTATCCTACCTCATTTGCACACACTGTATATAGACTTTTTCTACTGTATTATTGACTGTATGTTTGTTTATTCCATGTGTAACTCTGTGTTGTTGTATGTGTCAAACTGCTTTGCTTTGTCTTGGTCAGGTCACAGTTGTAAATGAGAACTTGTTCTCAACTAGCCTACCTGGTTAAATAAAGGTGAAATAAATAAATTAGTGACTCCTATGGCGGGCCGTGCACAGTGTTTCCTCTGACACATTGGTGCAGCTATATGGTCTATATTTCAAAATACCCCCAGTATGCGGTTTACCCCAGTATACGGTATACTAGGGTATCGATTACAGTTTTTCCTGGCCCATAGATTACTTTTAGGGTGAGGAACCATTTAACATGAAGTTGTAAAATCCTGAACTTCCCCTTTAACATTCTACCACATTGAATGGATGATATGTAATAACAGGCTGTTTACATGTTGAATTATTTAGAATGTCGTCCAAAGTTTCCAATTTGACATAATTACAGTAATTGCTTAGAAGTCATGATTATGTTGATCATCATGAATTCAATATTTTCCAGGCTTTTAGACGCAAATTAAATTCAGTTGTCATCAAAGGGCGCCTCGCCATCAAAGATGTTGTGTATTGAAAGGGAGATGATTGTATACATAAATGATTTAGGAGATACTGTAGAACAGCACAGATTCAAAGTCAGTGTTGGCTGAACATGTTTTTTCAACAAGTTGGACATACAGTAAGTAGCACGGTTGAAGGGTGCTGGGATGGCAGACACACACACAGACACACACAGACACACACAGACACACACAGACACACATACACACACACACACACACACACACACACACACACACACACACACACACACACACACACACACACACACACACACACACACACACACACACACACACACACACACAGACAGACAGACACACACAGACACACACAGACACACATACACACACACACACACACACACACACACACACACACACACACACACACACACACACACACACACACACACACACACACACACACACATACACACACACACGTACACACACACACACACACATACACACACACACACACAGACACACACACACACACAGACACACACACACACACAGACACACACACACACACACACACACACACGCACACACACACACACACTGGGAGACAGACTCCGCACACTTTGTATGTCTTTCCTTCACTTTCACACTGTCACTATCCCCCTCTCTTTTATCCACGTTTCCGTTTCAGACTCACAGTCCTGTTTGAATCAGGGGAGAGGCAGACCTTGGAGATGACTGGGGAGAAATGAATAATTGATAAAAAGATCACAAGCAAACAAGAGTTGAAGAGAACATGAGAGAATAATAGAGTTGTGTTATTTTGACCGGGGTGGTGTCGGGTACTGTTGCCCTGTCTTTTTCTGCAGACTGAAGACAAAATTGACTATTTTTGATTGTGCAAAATTAATTAAACTTTAGAAATCTGTGTGCAACTTCAGACTAGCTCTTTTTACTTTTTGATGTGTTAAAGCAAGATGACTCATTGATTGACTACCCAAGTCTTCTTTAATTGTCTGGGTCACTACAATCTCTTTCCAATGAACATCTACATAAACTCCAAGTTGATTTACAGTAAATGTGCTCGATGTTGTGCGCATATGCATGTGTGTGGCTTATACAACCTAGCCCCATTTTTACTAACAATGAATCATTTTGTATTTTTCTACAATGTCTCAGTAATAACCTCAGCGTTTCCTCAAAATAGAAGTATTTTGTAAGAGTTTATTACAACAACAGTTTCTTATCAGGAGCCAGTAAAACATTAAGACAATATTTCTGATCATAACTTTAATGGTGGACAATAAAGATGATCTAATCTAATCTTATCTTATCCAACCTAACCATCAACGTAAAGATAACATAGTATGTTCTGAACCAAACACTATATAGGCTTACATGGTTAGCATTACACAGTGCACTACTTTTGACCAGAGTCTATCCCCTACATAAGTAGTCAAGTAGGGAGCGGAGTGTCATTTGGATTGCGACCATGTCCTTTGAGGTGATGAATAAATGTATGATTTCATCAGGTCTTCAATTAACATGAAGCTCTGTTGAATCACAAATATGGTTTTGTAAGATGTGAAGAAAGGACACCTATATATATTTTTATAATTGAGAACATCCAAGATGGCCTTCGTCATAACAGTGGGCACATACTGTTACATACATCCACATATCCCCATGTATTTTTCCTCTCGGAGGGAGGAAGTCTCAGAACTTATTCACAGGAAATATTCACTTTTATTACTGTAGGCAAACATTAGACGGTGTCCATTATCAAACATCTATTTACAGTACAGAGCACTATGGAGACATTTAACCTTTTTATATAGTCTTACAATTGGGTCTCTCAAAGGATTTCATTTGTGATGTGCCTATGAGAAATCATGCAGCACGGCCTCATTTCATCTGGCTCTACAGTGTATTTATATTTCAGCTCAAATAGAATCCAATATGTCCTCCCGGCGCTCTCCCCCTCCCCACCCTCCGATGCCTTGGCTTTCCTCTGTAATTTCCATGGACATTCTGTGTTCAAAGGCAGTAATGGACACATTTATCACATCACAAGGCATTCAATTTTCTTTTCAATCACACACCGGTATGAATAGAGCCAACAATGAGGGGCTATTACCAAAGGATGGTTCGCCTTCACTCGCATTTTATGGAAGTGTGTCAAACTGTTTGCCGTCGCTAACGTTTGTTAGAGACAAACGGAGTCGGCTTTCAGACAGGTTGATATCCAATTTTATTGCCAGACAAATGCCTTTTTTTTGTTTCAAGGGGGTATGGTAATAACTGTGGGTGCACACTGGAATTTGGAGGTTCTAATGCTGCCTGTTACACCATTTAATACGACTTACTCTTCAAACCAAGACATGACACTGTCCTGCTGTCAGTTGATTATGTGGAGAGGGTGACGTAGGGGACAAAGCTTAACTATTCCTCTGTGGACTCACACTATAGAAGATAGGGAAACTAGAAGCAAGGAATGATTATTTTTCTTCATTAGAAAAGCATGTAACTTATTGTTTTGGGGATAAGTGGATGCAGAGAAGCCCTTTCTTATGCCTGGTAGGAAAACAGAGTGTGTGTGTGTGTGTGTGTGTGTGTGTGTGTGTGTGTGTGTGTGTGTGTGTGTGTGTGTGTGTGTGTGTGTGTGTGTGTGTGTGTGTGTGTGTGTGTGTGTGTGTGTGTGTGTGTGTGTGTGTGTGTGTGTGTGTGTGTGTGTGTGTGTGTGTACTTTCTCTAGTGTGTAATGGAAGTGTGTAGGCAATGTTTAACCAATCAATTGACTTGACAGTCAAGAGTAAGGATAGACATCAAATGTTGGAGAAACACTCAACGGGATGGCGACTGTCAAATGTAAAGCAGAGGAGGACGGAAACCGTTGAGATCGTGTTGTACTGTAACCTTCTATAACCATATACTGTAGCTCTAAACATTGTTCGTCATTGGAGTGCCATCCAAACCACAGTCCACTAGGTCACCCACACAAAGCTTGGCTCTAGTCTGATGCTAACAGCAGCTTCTACAAGGATCTCAGGCTTCCCAAATGGCTCCCTTTTCCCTATAATGCATTTCTTTGGACCAGGACCTATAGGGAACCATCTTACTCTATGCAACTTTAAGTCATCTGAAATTGTAAATTTATGAAATGTGTAATAATCTGAAATCTGGAGGGGGAAAAAATGGAATAAATATATATACAGTACCAGTCAGGGATTTTCTTTATTTTTACAACAACAACAAAAAATTATTATAATAATGCCAAGTCTGTGCAAAGCTGTCATCAAGACAAAGGGTGGCTACTTAAAACCTAAAATGTAAAATATATTTTTAATTGTTGAACACTTTTTTGGTTAATACATGATTCCATATGTGTCATTTCATAGTTTTGATGTCTTCACTATTATTATACAGTAGAAAATAGTCTAAATAAATCAAAAACCCTTGAATGAGTAGCTGTGTCCAAACTTTTGACTGGTACTGTATATATCACCCCCAAAAATGTAGTGCACTATGTAGGGAATAGGATGCCATTTGGGACCCTTAGAATCCTCTATGAATCAGACCTGCTCATTGCTCGAAGCAGCCATATCCCTCACCACAGCTAGTCTTGTTAAACCTACTTCGATAACACACTTATATTCGGCAATAAAACTGTATAATTCCTGGTTTATATGTTCCATGTTCGGAAAGCGTTTTAGCAGACTTCCCCGGACTTTGAATGTTAATAAATGCGAGGGAAGCAGTAGAGTGGTTGGGGTTGTGTTTATGGAGCGAGGCAGTGGGTTAGTGCTGAAATCATCTGTCGGAGACCAAGCCAGAGGGTTAGTGCTGAAATCATCTGTCGGATACCCAGCCACCATAACCACGTCACCAGATGAGTCCCCAATTTAGTTTTATAGCGAGTAATGGAGAGTTGAGATCTGGCTACTGTTTTTAGTTCTAAGTAGGGGAAATTAGCACTACATGGTGCACTGAAATAGACCGTTTAGCACGGTGAGATGCCTCCTAATGCACTAAGACAGGCCCATAAATGCATATTAATATGCCCACATACAGGATAAGCAACAACGCCTACTCCCCTGTTGTACTCCCTGTTCACCCACGACTGTGTGGATAAGCAACAACGCCTACTCCCCTGTTGTACTCCCTGTTCACCCACGACTGTGTGGATAAGCAACAACGCCTACTCCCCTGTTGTACTCCCTGTTCACCCACGACTGTGTGGATAAGCAACAACGCCTACTCCCTGTTCACCTACGACTGTGTGGATAAGCAACAACGCCTACTCCCCTGTTGTACTCCCTGTTCACCCACGACTGTGTGGATAAGCAACAACGCCTACTCCCCTGTTGTACTCCCTGTTCACCCACGACTGTGTGGATAAGCAACAACACCTACTCCCCTGTTGTACACCCTGTTCACCCACGACTGTGTGGATAAGCAACAACCCCTACTCCCCTGTTGAACTCCCTGTTCACCCACTACTGTGTGGATAAGAAACAACACCTACTCCCCTGTTGTACTCCCTGTTCACCCACGACTGTGTGGATAAGCAACAACACCTACTCCCCTGTTGTACTCCCTGTTCACCCACGACTGTGTGGATAAGCAACAACACCTACTCCCCTGTTGTACTCCCTGTTCACCCACGACTGTGTGGATAAGCAACAACACCTACTCCCCTGTTGTACTCCCTGTTCACCCACGACTGTGTGGATAAGCAACAACACCTACTCCCCTGTTGTACTCCCTGTTCACCCACGACTGTGTGGATAAGCAACAACGCCTACTCCCCTGTTGTACTCCCTGTTCACCCACGACTGTGTGGATAAGCAACAACACCTACTCCCCTGTTGTACTCCCTGTTCACCCACGACTGTGTGGATAAGCAACAACTCCTACTGTTGTACTCCCTGTTCACCCACGACGGTGTGGATAAGCAACAACTCCTACTCCATTATCAAGTGATTTAAAAGAATATATGTTTTTTTTAATGGCCTGCATGCTGAGTGTACTTTTGATATGCCATTTCCTGTGATGAGTATTTTGTGTATTCATTGAATTTAGAGATGACCGATAGAGCATACGATACCATGACATTTCGCTTAGCAGCCAAGCGTGTGTTGATCCTGTTTTATTAAATATGTATGACTGGGCAGCTGACCTTGGTTTGAAAGAGAATGTTAATAGTTTGGTTTTCAAATGAAAAGAATGTCTGATAGCAATTATAAGGATTGTTAATTACATATTCACTTTCATCTCTGAGAAAATCTCAGTCCAGTCTTAATGGCCCCCTCTCGTTTGATAAAATCATACATGTTAGAAACATTATCAAGTGTAATAACAGTTGTTGTTGTTATATTTACTGTTCATATTGAGTCAGGACAAATTGTGGGTAATAGTGCAGAAAATAAAGCTATTCAGGAAAATATTTCCCGTATACTTGTTCAGTTGCAGAGCCCTATTCCTGACAAAGAGCAATATTCACAGACAACAATTCAAAGTGGTTTACCTTCGGACTGCTCAATGTGTAATTAGACTCTTTAGTTTATAATATAACAATATAAATATATATATACAGTGGGGGAAAAAAGTATTTAGTCAGCCACCAATTGTGCAAGTTCTCCCACTTAAAAAGATGAGAGAGGCCTGTAATTTTCATCATCGGTACACTTCAACTATGACAGACAAAATTAGAAAAAAAGTCCAGAAAATCACATTGCTGTCGCACCCTGACCATAGTTTACTTTGTATATTTCTATGTTTTGGTTGGTCAGGGTGTGAGCTGAGTGGGCATTCTATGTTTCATTGTCTAGTTTGTCTATTTCTATGTCTGGCCTGATATGGTTCTCAATCAGAGGCAGGTGTTCGTCATTGTCTCTGATTGGGAACCATATTTAGGTAGCCTGGGTTTCACTGTGTGTTTGTGGGTGATTGTTCCTGTCTCTGTGTTTTCACCAGATAGGGCTGTTTCGGTTTTCGTTACGTTTTTGTATTGATTTGTGTTTTACATTTGTTTATTAAACATGGATCGCAATCTACATGCCGCATTTTGGTCCGACTCTCCTTCACCACAAGAGAACCGTTACAAGTGCAGGATTTTTTATGAATTTATTTGAAAATTATGGTGGAAAATAAGTATTTGGTCAATAACAAAAGTTTATCTCAATACTTTGTTATATACCCTTTGTTTGCAATGACAGAGGTCAAACGTTTTCTGTAAGTCTTCACAAGGTTTTCACACATTGTTGCTGGTATTTTGGCCCATTCCTCCATGCAGATCTCCTCTAGAGCAGTGATGTTTTGGGGCTGTTGCTGGGCAACACTGACTTTCAACTCCCTCCAAAGATTTTCTTTGGGGTTGAGATCTGGAGACTGGCTAGGCCACTCCAGAACCTTGAAATGCTTCTTACGAAGCCACTCCTTCGTTGCCCGGGTGGTGTGTTTGGGATCATTGTCATGTTGAAAGACCCAGCCATGTTTCATCTTCAATGCCCTTTGCTGATGGAAGGAGGTTTTCACTCAATCTCACGATACATGGCCCCATTCATTCTTTCCTTTACACGGATCAGTCGTCCTGGTCCCTTTGCAGAAAAACAGCCCCAAAGCATAATGTTTCCACCCCCATGCTTCACAGTAGGATGCAACTCAGCATTCTTTGTCCTCCAAACACGACGAGTTGAGTTTTTACCCAAAAGTTATATTTTGGTTTAATCTGACCATATGACATTCTCCCAATCTTCTTCTGGATCATCCAAATGCTCTCTAGCAAACTTCAGACAGGCCTCGACAGGTACTGGCTTAAGCAGGGGGACACGTCTGGCACTGCAGGATTTGAGTCCCTGGCGGCGTAGTGTGTTACTGATGGTAGGCTTTGTTACTTTGGTCCCAGCTCTCGGCAGGTCATTCACTAGGTCCCCCCGTGTGGTTCTGGGATTTTTGCTCACCGTTCTTGTGATCATTTTGACCCCACGGGGTGAGATCTTGCATGGAGCCCCAGATCGAGGGAGATTATCAGTGGTCTTGTATGTCTTCCATTTCCTAATAATTGCTCCCACAGTTGATTTCTTCAAACCAAGCTGCTTACCTATTGCAGATTCAGTCTTCCCAGCCTGGTGCAGGTCTACAATTTTGTTTCTGGTGTCCTTTGACAGCTCTTTGGTCTTGGCCATAGTGGAGTTTGGAGTGTGACTGTTTGAGGTTGTGGACAGGTGTCTTTTATATTGATAACAAGTTCAAACAGGTGGCATTAATACAGGTAACGAGTGGAGGACAGAGGAGCCTCTTAAAGAAGAAGTTACAGGTCTGTGAGAGCCAGAAATCATGCTTGTTTGTAGGTGACCAAATACTTATTTTCCACCATAATTTGCAAATAAATTCATAGAAAATCCCACAATGTGATTTTCTGGATTTCTTTTTCTGATTTTGTCTGTCATAGTTGAAGTGTACCTATGATGAAAATTACAGGCCTCTCTCATCTTTTTAAGTGGCAGGACTTGCACAATTGGTGGCTGACTAAATACTTTTTTTGCCCCACTGTATGTCTAGGATTTTTGTATGTCTATGTTGGCCTGATATGGTTCCCAATCAGAGACAGCTGTTTATCATTGTCTCTGATTGGGGATCATACTTGGGTAGCCATTTTCCTCATTTGTGTCGTTGGATCTTGACTATGTTTAGTTGCCTGCCTGCACTAAGTTGTATAGCTTCACATTTCTTTTGTTTAGGGTTTCATTCAGTAAAAGAGAATGTACGCATACCACGCTACGCCTTGGTCCAATCCTTACGACAAATGTGACAATATGTTACTGTAAACTCAGAAACAAATAATTACAGTAAAATTACAGTGCAATGGTAAACAAAAAATAGTATTGTAAGGGATTGGGTGGATGGTTTATGGATCCCGCCTTCTGTTTACACTCATCTCGTCCACATCACAAGCAATGTCATCCCTGGCTAGGCAATGGGGAAAATATTGCCATGGACTGACCCCAACACAATGCCTCCGCATGCCTCTTCCATTGCTTGCAGAGACAGGCAGGCATGTGATTTCCAAGGCCAATTCGAAAATAATTAATCAATCGGATTGAGCAATGGGGAGTAAGGGGGCAAGTATACAACTGAAGTTATTGTGGTTGGTGAACCAGTCCCTGACAAGAGAACCCCGGTGGAAACTAACATTATCCCAGATGACAACAAACCTGGGCTGCTCTGGTCCGTCCTGTACAACTGTATTATGTAGTGCATCCAGAAATATGATTATGTGTGCAGTATTGTAGGTACCGAGGGTGGCATGGTGATGCATCCAGAAATATGATAATGTGTGCAGTATTGTAGGGACCGAGGGTGGCATGGTGATGGAGAACTCCTTGCAGACAAATGGCGGCACACAAGGTGATATTTCCCCCTCGCTGCCCAGGGACATTTACAACGGCTTTTTTGTCCTATGACATTTCGGCACCGACACCTGGATTTAGCTAGATTGAATCAATTTTCATTGATGAGGCTGAACTCATGAGGCTGTGCAGCTGCATCAAAGTCCAGGACTCTAACAGAAAATGCATACACTGTACCGTGAATATGGTGTAACAAAAACACAGGACTACAATGTCTACATTTTCACATAAGGATGGGGGTGGGTTGGGTCAGACACATTCAGTCAAAGCTGCAAGCTACAGGCAAGGCAGGTGCCTCCGCAGACACCCCCACCCCCAGAATGGGGGCACCTGCCTAGGTCACATGCTGCTTTGTCTGAATGTATCAATGCAGTGCCAATAGGACACAATCTACTGCCATCACTGCATTACAGTATAGTACAGTGACACTTGAACATAGTCAGAGAAGGTCTTTGACTAACGCTGTTACTCTCAAATGGAACCATGTACAGCTGCTTCATCGTAAGTTGGTGTTGACGCAAGACGTGGCAGAGTGTCGACATACTGACATGATTGATATTATGGAATGTTGTATGATCTGCAATGATTCTCTCGTAGTTGATGTAGAAGGATGGTGTTGTTTGTCAACACTAGATTGACAATGGCCAGTTCCTGTTCATGGTGAACAGACGTTGCTTTCCACCATCAGGAGGTCGTCTGGAAGTTCTGTAGAAAATGCAAGAATGTGATGTCATTGGTTAGGTTCTTTTTTACATACGGTACACAGAAACATCAAAACTGTATTACATGTACTTCACAGTACTATACCTATTTATTGTGTTCAATGAGGAGCATAGACCTAATATTGTAGGACTACATTGTATTGTACTGTGATGCAGAATGATGTGCAACAATTACATAGGTACAGTCTAGTGTAGAAAGTTAGACATACCTGTTGTTCTCTAGTCTAAATGTCTGTATTATGGATGCTACCGTGTAGCGACTCAGGTTGGGCTGGACTCTCTGCCTCCCTCATCTTCAGGCCATGATTTATGCCATGGTCCTGTAAAGTGATCCTAATGTCGTCGGAAATATGTCTCCACCTATTGCCTGGTCCCCTTTGTTCTTGTCCTCATCCTCCTCCTCTCCCTCTCCCTCTTCCTCCTCCTCTTCCTCTCGCTCTCACTGCCTACATGTTTGCAAAGTTCTCACAAAAGTGGTGATCTTACCTGAGGTCTATTTGTAGTGCTGAGGCTCAGACTAATTGGTGTTCAATTACTGTATAAGTGTTTTCATGTGTGTGTGGGTGTTGCCAATTTCAGGTATGTTTTGCATTTTGAATAGAAGTGTCTAATGTAAGAAACAGTGTGTAGTGTTTTGCAAGTGTGTTGGAGAATTGCAAACAAAGTGCAAACAAAGTGCAAAGTGTGTTGGAGAATTGCAAACAAAGTGCAAACAAAGTGCAAAGTGTGTTGGAGAATTGCAAACAAAGTGCAAAGTGTGTTGGAGAATTGCAAACAAAGTGCAAAGTGTGTTGGAGAATTGCAAACAAAGTGCAAAGTGTGTTGGAGAATTGCAAACAAAGTGCAAAGTGTGTTGGAGAATTGCAAACAAAGTGCAAAGTGTGTTGGAGAATTGCAAACAAAGTGCAAACAAAGTGCAAAGTGTGTTGGAGAATTGCAAACAAAGTGCAAAGTGTGTTGGAGAATTGCAAACAAAGTGCAAACAAAGTGCAAAGTGTGTTGGAGAATTGCAAACAAAGTGCAAACAAAGTGCAAAGTGTGTTGGAGAATTGCAAACAAAGTGCAAACAAAGTGCAAAGTGTGTTGGAGAATTGCAAACAAAGTGCAAAGTGTGTTGGAGAATTGCAAACAAAGTGCAAAGTGTGTTGGAGAATTGCAAACAAAGTGCAAACAAAGTGCAAAGTGTGTTGGAGAATTGCAAACAAAGTGCAAACAAAGTGCAAAGTGTGTTGGAGAATTGCAAACAAAGTGCAAACAAAGTGCAAAGTGTGTTGGAGAATTGCAAACAAAGTGCAAAGTGTGTTGGAGAATTGCAAACAAAGTGCAAAGTGTGTTGGAGAATTGCAAACAAAGTGCAAAGTGTGTTGGAGAATTGCAAACAAAGTGCAAAGTGTGTTGGAGAATTGCAAACAAAGTGCAAAGTGTGTTGGAGAATTGCAAACAAAGTGCAAAGTGTGTTGGAGAATTGCAAACAAAGTACAAAGTGTGTTGGAGAATTGCAAACAAAGTTCACAGCAGAAAATGAGCTTGTACTTTTGGTGCCTTTGCTTAAGGGATGGTTGCAAAAGTTAAGGTTTTGATGCTTTTGTCTAAGCATTCACTTTCAGTGTAAGCAATTAACGTTAACGTTAGTAATTAGTGCATGTCTGCTGCCAGTCCTGAAGTCTTTGTAAATGCTTACATAAGAGCACGTAGAAGTAAAATATGTTGTATTTTCCTTAATCCAAAACGAGTGACCTTGTCAAGAGATATGGACCTCTTTGTTTAGAAATACACTGGTGCAAACGATATACCCTCCCTAGTGTTAAAAATACCATATGAGGTGTTATTGCAAAACACTCAAAGTGTTAATTCCCTAACACTGACAAAGGGTAACAGAGTCAGCACTAAGCACAGTGTTAATTTAACAATGGAAAGTGTGCACCCGTATAAACACTGGCGCAGTGTTGAATGATTCACTCTCAGTGTTCATTTAACGCTAGAGAATTTGCTGTGCAATAATGTTTTTGTTTTTTTGGCATCAGACCTGCTGAATTCTCACTTGAAACCTTGTTTTTGTGTTTAGGCTAAGTTCCACATTCTGTTAACATATGAGCCCAAAGTGATCTGTTTTTGCAATTTGTAGTCTATGACATTTCAGATTTACACATGATCATCTTTCACTAAGTAGTTTGTGAACTAATTTTTCAAAGTAACTTTAGTTAAGTTCACCATATGCTTCTTAAGGGTAGATTTTGTGCAGCTTAACTTTTACCAGTGCGAAGTAATTGGTAGCTTGGTAAACCATATTTTCAGACTAGCTTCCCCAACACTTCAATCTAGTGCATTCAGGAAAATTAAAGGGTAGGAGGCACAAGTTTTTACTCACCAAAGTAGCACAGTGTGGTCAAAGAACTTAGGTGTCGTCACGTTCTGGTTACCTATGACTACAAACATAGCTATGTTTTTTTCTAATAAGCTTTGCTGTTCTAACTACCTGTGATATAATAGACTGTTTTGTACCAAAGTCAAGTGAGTTGCTGTTGTATGTCTTTAATGTCAAATGAAGTCCTCCGACTATGACCATTGACTGTAAGTTACTGATTGTGACAGTGGTTTAGCAGGATTTGGGTCCCATTCTCAGAAACTCAACCATTCCATTTAACACACGGCATGGGCCATCTAACAAACCAAACATATGCATGTTTTTGTTGAGAAGTTGGGACATGAGGGTTGTAACATGCGTATCAGACAGAGATATGTTGCTTTTCAGGGCTTAATAATTGTGGAAGAAACAGGCTACTGTAAAACCTTTCTCCAAAATCCAAACTTGTCAAATGTTAACGGTGTTAATGCATTCATCAAAACGGCTTTCTGTTTCCTGCTACAGTTTGTACTGTACTTCAAACCAAAACATGTTGGTTTTTCACTCATCAAAACGGCTTACTGTTTCCTGCTACAGTTTGTACTGTACTTCAAACCAAAACATGTTGGTTTTTCACTCATCAAAACGGCTTACTGTTTCCTGCTACAGTTTGTACTGTACTTCAAACCAAAACATGTTGGTTTTTCACTCATCAAAATGGAGGCCAAACAGAAGTTACTTGTTTAAAGGCATTATTACCATATGTGGTATTCAGAAGAATACCCTACAGTCAGTAACTGTAAGCAGTTAGAACAACAACCCAGAAGATAAATTACAATTCAGTCACTGTGTCGGCATTGATGTAGGCAAGCGAGCCAGGGAAACACACATCCTCCGGGACGTTAGAGTGAACGAAAGAGAGGGAAGCAAGGACCTTGTATTGGGGGGTGAAAACCTTTGTTCAGGGGTTGGTTCTGGGGGGACAACACTAAGTGGAGGAGACATGCTCTGGTGGTCTTTTAAGGGGCCCAGGGACAGACTGCCAAGGGAAGGAGGAGAGTCTGCACGAAGTTTTGAGGGTTTGGGTGTGGTCTGGGGAAGAACAGATGAATGTGGGAAGTGAAAGAATAAAATTGGCCTGGCTAGATGGTCATTAAACACTTCTTCCAGATTGTTCTTTGTTACTCATTTGATTAGAGGTGTTTTGTTACTTGAGACCTAGCAATCTTGTGTGGGGAGTGATTTTATTTCGATATTTCAAGAGACGTGTTCGGTGAGACAGATTTCTCTGCTGAAACTTACAGTAGTCTGCTGAAACCCATAGCAACAACAACATTTAAGACACTTGGTATGAAACGGGTAGTTCCGGGCACACAATCTGATTGGTCAAAGGTTAAAGGTGATTTATAGAGCCGCCATAAGTTCATTCCAACCTTTATGCCCTGTCAAAGGCAGTCCGAAACTCATTGGCTTTGGTTTGTCCTGCTGTTTTTAATATTTCTATAGAAATGGCAATATAATAAATGTTTTTTTAAATAAAGTTCCACCCTTTTTTCTTGATGGTGAAAGTAAGTCCCACTACATTTCTTTCACCATTTTTCATTTGCTGAGTAGTGGCCATCATCCCCTTTGTTTTTCTTCCAGTACAAGACGAAAATGTTAAGACATTAAGGTACACTTTTGTGACACACATTACCGCACACATTTAAAGTTAATCAGAGAATACAATGCAGAGTTATTTCAGAATCTATTTCAAACCTTACAGCCAGACCCCATGCTAGTCTACTCTTGCACTCAAAAAGCACTCAGGCAACAATCACAAATATTCAAGGCAGTCCATGAGGAATTTACTGAACCAAAAGCAGACTGAAATGTTGCTTCAGTTCAGGAGCGTTTTAAAAACCCAAACAGTGTAGTATAATGACAGGGACACAGCCTGCATATTGTGTGTGCATTCCGCCGGAAGTCCAGTCATTTCATTTAGAGGACTAGGGTAGGCTGCGATGCTCGTGGATAGCACCGGTAATATTTCAAGAACAAACATATACTGCCATTGCTATGTAATGTAATCCAAGTCCCTTGGAAAATACATTACATAGAAAATACATTACTCCTCTAAATGAAATGACTGGACTTCTGGCGGAATGCACACACAATATGCAGGCTGTGTCCCTGTCGTTATACTACACTGTTTGGGTTTTTAAAACGCTCCTGAACTGAAGCAACATTTCAGTCTGCTGAAATAGTACATGCAATTTTTTTTTCAGTCACCCTGCAAATCTGAAACTTTTACAGAGATAAAAACAGCAAAACAACAATTCCAGAATATGCTGTGCATTTACGTGCAAGGTTTTCCCCTCTACTGGCCCTGACCAAACACTGTGACCACAGACATGTTCTGATTAATGCAGTGTTTAAGTGTATTAAAGCAATTAAAATTCCTCTGGGTCCTCATATGGCGACAATATCACCAAGGACCCAAGTAAAACTAAATAAACAAAATGTTAATATTTTAATTAGCCGTCAAACCAATGGTGAAACATGCCTTAATTGGTCTCAAGTTTGAGACTGGACATAAATGCCCCCCAATATTTGGGCTAATGACAGACGAATATTTCAACACTCACACTTGACACTGTATCGACCATTGGACACAAATTTTTCGAAACATCATTCCGAGCCAGATGTCAAAACACTGGCGCTACGTGATCAATGACATCCAAAGCTTCTTTATGTAGATCAAATCAAATCAAATCAAATTTTATTTGTCACATACACATGGTTAGCAGATGTTAATGCGAGTGTAGCAAAATGCTTGTGCTTCTAGTTCCGACAATGCAGTAATAACCAACAAGTAATCTAACTAACAATTCCAAACTACTGTCTTATACACAGTGTAAGGGGATAAAGAATATGTACATAAGGATATATGAATGAGTGATGGTACAGAGCAGCATAGGCAAGATACAGTAGATGGTATCGAGTACAGTATACACATATGAGATGAGTATGTAAACAAAGTGGCATAGTTAAAGTGGCTAGTGATACATGTATTACATAAGGATGCAGTCGATGATATAGAGTACAGTATATACGTATGCATATGAGATGAATAATGTAGGGTAAGTAACATTATATAAGGTAGCATTGTTTAAAGTGGCTAGTGATATATTTACATCATTTCCCATCAATTCCCATTATTAAAGTGGCTGGAGTTGAGTCAGTGTCAGTGTGTTGGCAGCAGCCACTCAATGTTAGTGGTGGCTGTTTAACAGTCTGATGGCCTTGAGATAGAAGCTGTTTTTCAGTCTCTCGGTCCCAGCTTTGATGCACCTGTACTGACCTCGCCTTCTGGATGATAGCGGGGTGAACAGGCAGTGGCTCGGGTGGTTGATGTCCTTGATGATCTTTATGGCCTTCCTGTAACATCGGGTGGTGTAGGTGTCCTGGAGGGCAGGTAGTTTGCCCCCGGTGATGCGTTGTGCAGACCTCACTACCCTCTGGAGAGCCTTACGGTTGAGGGCGGAGCAGTTTCCGTACCAGGCGGTGATACAGCCCGACAGGATGCTCTCGATTGTGCATCTGTAGAAGTTTGTGAGTGCTTTTGGTGACAAGCCGAATTTCTTCAGCCTCCTGAGGTTGAAGAGGCGCCGCTGCGCCTTCTTCACGATGCTGTCTGTGTGAGTGGACCAATTCAGTTTGTCTGTGATGTGTATGCCGAGGAACTTAAAACTTGCTACCCTCTCCACTACTGTTCCATCGATGTGGATAGGGGGGTGTTCCCTCTGCTGTTTCCTGAAGTCCACAATCATCTCCTTAGTTTTGTTGACGTTGAGTGTGAGGTTATTTTCCTGACACCACACTCCGAGGGCCCTCACCTCCTCCCTGTACGCCGTCTCGTCGTTGTTGGTAATCAAGCCTACCACTGTTGTGTCGTCCGCAAACTTGATGATTGAGTTGGAGGCGTGTGTGGCCACGCAGTCGTGGGTGAACAGGGAGTACAGGAGAGGGCTCAGAACGCACCCTTGTGGGGCCACAGTGTTGAGGATAGATTGATTTGTGGAGAGGAGTGAATGGACATAATTGTCTTTATCCGATATCAAGTCCATTCACTCCTCTCCACAATTATTGTTTAGTGGAAGACAGCGTGTGGGTGGTCAAGACTCCATCATTCCAGAGTGAAGAGGTAAGTGTATTGTGCAGGGTGCTGCAGAAAAGACTGGATAATGATGGAAAATATGCCAACAGGCACACCTTGCTATCACAGTGAAATAGGTGATTGTCATACTTCCGGATTTCGGAATGTGGAAGTATTGTTTGTTGGGACAAGTTCCAGTCCCTTCCTTGGTAACTGAGTGTAGCAAACCTCTATATACTAATAACAAAAGCAGCCGTATCTACGTTTCCATGCTTTTCCAAGCAACATGGAAGAGCGGAAAAGATGGGTTCATGCTGTGAGAAGGGTTGAAGACCTTACATTTAAGATACTCTGGGATATATTTGTATGTAGCTTACATTTCAAACAAACCGACTACACTGCTGCGACTGGGTGCAATTGACTGAAGATCGGAGTTGTCCTGTCCCGGGTTCATTGGAATAACTGGGGAGAAGATCTGCCTCAATGAGAATCGTTGACTCCCCCAGGTACATATCTAACAAAGTTAAGAACGTACAATAAGCTCACTCCACAGCTAGTTTGAAATGTCATCGATGGAGCTATTGAATTAGATTTCTTTTGATAGCTCAAATGGTTGGTACGTTGACAAGGAAGGAGGTCACGTGTGTTTGTGAGCAGAGGATCACTGGCTTGAGCCCGGTATGCGGACAGGGACAGTGGAGGAAGTCAATGATGTAAAAAGGGCTTTATAAATACATTTGATTATAAGGCTACTGATTACCGACAAATGTACCAACGGCAGATGAGCAACTGACGGGTGGTGGCGGTGGCCATCTTAACTACCCTCCAGCCGGATTGGCTATCTCTGGGACTGAATGTATTGTTGGTGTGAATGGTGTGAACCCAAGTATATTGTTGAAATAAAAACCCTTGAAACCTGTGTGGTGGCCTGGAATCTCAGAACCTGTTTTTGACATGTTCAGCATTATAATATTCATGTTATTCTATTTCAATACACACCGGCTATGTTTAAGATGCTGTAATTAATGACATTCAAACATTATGAAAATAGTGTTTTTCTGTGTTTTCATGTTTTATGTGCGTTCTTTTTAAGCACCAAATGGATTTCCCCATTTGGTTTAATAAGCCATCAGACACACATACACATGGATTGTGTACCAATCAGAGGGTGAATGGGCAAGACAAAGTATTTACAGTGCCTTGCGAAAGTATTTGGCCCCCTTGAACTTTGCGACCTTTTGCCACATTTCAGGCTTCAAACATAAAGATATAATACTGTATTTTCTTGTGAAGAATCAACAACAAGTGGGACACAATCATGAAGTGGAACGACATTTATTGGATATTTCAAACTTTTTCAACAAATCAAAAACTGAAAAATTGGGCGTGCAAAATTATTCAGCCCCTTTACTTTCAGTGCAGCAAACTCTCTCCAGAAGTTCAGTGAGGATCTCTAAATGATCCAATGTTGACCTAAATGACTAATGATGATAAATACAATCCACCTGTGTGTAATCAAGTCTCCGTATAAATGCACCTGCACTGTGATAGTCTCAGAGGTCCGTTAAAAGCGCAGAGAGCATCATGAAGAACAAGGAACACACCAGGCAGGTCCGAGATACTGTTGTGAAGAAGTTTAAAGCCGGATTTGGATACAAAAAGATCAAGGAGCACTGTGCAAGCGATAATATTGAAATGGAAGGAGTATCAGACCACTGCAAATCTACCAAGACCTGGCCGTCCCTCTAAACTTTCAGCTCATACAAGGAGAAGACTGATCAGAGATGCAGCCAAGAGGCCCATGATCACTCTGGATGAGATCTACAGCTGAGGTGGGAGACTCTGTCCATAGGACAACAATCAGTCGTATATTGCACAAATCTGGCCTTTATGGAAGAGTGGCAAGAAGAAGCCATTTCTTAAAGATATCCATAAAAAGTGTTGTTTAAAGTTTACCACAAGCCACCTGGGAGACACACCAAACATGTGGAAGAAGGTGCTCTGGTCAGATGAAACCAAAATTGAACTTTTTGGCAACAATGCAAAACGTTATGTTTGGCGTAAAAGCAACACAGCTCATCACCCTGAACACACCATCCCCACTGTCAAACATGGTGGTGGCAGCATTATGGTTTGGGCCTGCTTTTCTTCAGCAGGGACAGGGAAGATGGTTAAAATTGATGGGAAGATGGATGGAGCCAAATACAGGACCATTCTGGAAGAAAACCTGATGGAGTCTGCAAAAGACCTGAGACTGGGACGGAGATTTGTCTTCCAACAAGACAATGATCCAAAACATAAAGCAAAATCTACAATGGAATGGTTCAAAAATAAACATATCCAGGTGTTAGAATGGCCAAGTCAAAGTCCAGAACTGAATCCAATCGAGAATCTGTGGAAAGAACTGAAAACTGCTGTTCACAAATGCTCTCAATCCAACCTCACAGAGCTCGAGCTGTTTTGCAAGGAGGAATGGGAAAAGAATTTGGTCTCTCGATGTGCAAAACTGATAGAGACATACCCCAAGCGACTTACAGCTGTAATCGCAGCAAAAGGTGGCGCTACAAAGTATTACCTTAAGGGGGCCAAATAATTTTGCACGCCCAATTTTTCAGTTTTTGATTTGTTAAAAAAGTTTGAAATATCCAATAAATGTCGTTCCACTTCATGATTGTGTCCCACTTGTTGTTGATTCTTCACAAAAAAATACAGTTTTATATCTTTATGTTTGAAGCCTGAAATGTGGCAAAAGGTCGCAAAGTTCAAGGGGGCCGAATACTTTCGCAACAGGGTATCGCAGTAGGAGCCAGGAGCACCTGTTTGAGTGTGTCAAGGACTGCAACGCGGTTGGATTTTTCACACTCAACAGTTTGCTGTGTGTATCAAGAATGGTCCACCCAAAGGACATCCAGCCAACTTGGCACAACTGTGGGAAAAATTGGAGTCAACATGGGCCAGCATCCCCTATATATGCATATATACACCAGCTCGACCAGAGTGGAGAGTTAGCCTAACTCAAGTAAACACAGCTTAACTTTTAATAAGGTCACCTATTGTTATTACCACTGCCCCTGATGTAGACACTATGAACAATGTCCAAACAGAATTGAAATAGTATCTAAATCAAGGGAGTCTAATCAAGTCTTTTAACAACAGGTACCCTGTATGCTGCAGCTGAACAGATAAAAGAGGTGGAAGCCCTTTATGTCTAAGCTCTACACGGGATTGATTACTGATTGATACATCACAAGGCTGTCATGACTTGTGGAATTATTGGAGCCTAGAGATGGTGTCATAGCAGATAAGTGATTCACCTTGGTGCTGGCTGATGTTGGGGCAAAGTGATGGCCAAGTCGGCTCCAAGCAAAGTGAGGCGTGTCAAGCATGTGGATTATTTACTTAGGATTCAGAGCTTTTACATGGATGGAAATATCCAGTTTTGTACATTGGGGGAAAGTAGTGACACAGCAAATGATCCAGTGTTAAATACAGTATATAAGGGTCTATATGGGTCCACATTTAACACTGGTCCAGTATCTATATGGGTCCACATTTAACACTGGTCCAGTATCTATATGGGTCCACATTTAACACTGGTCCAGTATCTATATGGGTCCACATTTAACACTGGTCCAGTATCTATATGGGTCCACATTTAACACTGGTCCAGTATCTATATGGGTCCACATTTAAAACTGGTCCAGTATCTATATGGGTCCACAATTAACACTGGTCCAGTATCTATATGGGTCCACATTTAACACTGGTCCAGTATCTATATGGGTCCACATTTAACAATGGCCCAGTATCTATATGGGTGCACATTTAACACTGGTCCAGTATCTATATGGGTCCACATTTAACACTGGTCCAGTATCTATATGGGTTCACATTTAACACTGGTCCAGTATCTATATGGGTTCACATTTAACACTGGTCCAGTATCTATATGGGTCCACATTTAACACTGGTCCAGTATCTATATGGGTCCACATGTAACACTGGTCCAGTATCTATATGGGTCCACATGTAACACTGGTCCAGTATCTATATGGGTCCACATTTAACACTGGTCCAGTATCTATATGGGTCCACATTTAACACTGGTCCAGTATCTATATGGGTCCACATTTAACACTGGTCCAGTATCTATATGGGTCCACATTTAACACTGGTCCAGTATCTATATGGGTCCACATTTAACACTGGTCCAGTATCTATATGGGTCCACATTTAACACTGGTCCAGTATCTATATGGGTCCACATTTAACACTGGTCCAGTATCTATATGGGTCCACATTTAACACTGGTCCAGTATCTATATGGGTTCACATTTAACACTGGTCCAGTATCTATATGGGTCCACATTTAACACTGGTCCAGTATCTATATGGGTCCACATTTAACACTGGTCCAGTATCTATATGGGTCCACATTTAACACTGGTCCAGTATCTATATGGGTCCACATTTAACACTGGTCCAGTATCTATATGGGTCCACATTTAAAACGGGTCCAGTATCTATATGGGTCCACATTTAACACTGGTCCAGTATCTATATGGGTCCACATTTAACACTGGTCCAGTATCTATATGGGTCCACATTTAACAATGGCCCAGTATCTATATGGGTGCACATTTAACACTGGTCCAGTATCTATATGGGTCCACATTTAACACTGGTCCAGTATCTATATGGGTTCACATTTAACACTGGTCCAGTATCTATATGGGTTCACATTTAACACTGGTCCAGTATCTATATGGGTCCACATTTAACACTGGTCCAGTATCTATATGGGTCCACATGTAACACTGGTCCAGTATCTATATGGGTCCACATGTAACACTGGTCCAGTATCTATATGGGTCCACATTTAACACTGGTCCAGTATCTATATGGGTCCACATTTAACACTGGTCCAGTATCTATATGGGTCCACATTTAACACTGGTCCAGTATCTATATGGGTCCACATTTAACACTGGTCCAGTATCTATATGGGTCCACATTTAACACTGGTCCAGTATCTATATGGGTCCACATTTAACACTGGTCCAGTATCTATATGGGTCCACATTTAACACTGGTCCAGTATCTATATGGGTTCACATTTAACACTGGTCCAGTATCTATATGGGTCCACATTTAACACTGGTCCAGTATCTATATGGGTCCACATTTAACACTGGTCCAGTATCTATATGGGTCCACATTTAACACTGGTCCAGTATCTATATGGGTCCACATTTAACACTGGTCCAGTATCTATATGGGTCCACATTTAAAACGGGTCCAGTATCTATATGGGTCCACATTTAACACTGGTCCAGTATCTATATGGGTCCACATTTAACACTGGTCCAGTATCTATATGGGTCCACATTTAACACTGGTCCAGTATCTATATGGGTCCACATTTAACACTGGTCCAGTATCTATATGGGTCCACATTTAACACTGGTCCAGTATCTATATGGGTTCACATTTAACACTGGTCCAGTATCTATATGGGTCCACATTTAAAACTGGTCCAGTATCTATATGGGTCCACATTTAACACTGGTCCAGTATCTATATGGGTCCACATTTAAAACTGGTCCAGTATCTATATGGGTCCACATTTAACACTGGTCTAGTATCTAAGGTATAACCCCACCCACTTTGCCAAAGCACAGCCCCCACACCCTTAGAGGGATATTTTCAACCACCAACTTATTATCCTGAGACAAGGCCAAGTACAGCCCACGAAGATCTCACCCATGGCACGAACCCGAGGGGGGGGCAACCCGGACAGAAAGATTATTTCAGTGACTCAACTCACTCAAGTGACACACCCCTCCTTTGGGCAGCATGGAAGAGCACCAGTAAGCAGAATTCCAGTGGAGAGAGGGGAACCGGCCAGACAGAGACAGCAAGGGCGATTCGTTGCTCCAGTGCCTTTCTGTTCACCTTCACACACCTGGGCCAGTCTACACTCAATCATAGGATCTACTAAATAAAAGTTAAATAAATAAAACAATCATTGGCCAACGTGCAATCATTGGAAAACGAACGGGACATTCAAAACTGTAATATCTTATGTTCTACCGAGACGTGGCTGAACGACGACACGGATAATATAGTGCTGGCTGTCTTCTCTGTGCATTGGCAGGATAGAGAAGCTGCGTATGGTAGACGAGGGTATGTGTCTTTTTGTCAATAACTGCTGGTGCGCGATGTATAATATTATAGATGTCTCAAGGCATTGTAGAATATGAGGTAGAATACCTCATGATAAGCTGTTGACCACACTATCTACCAAGAGAGTTCTCATCTATATTATTCATAGCTGTCTATTTACCACCACAAGCCGATGCTGGCACTAAGACCGCACTTAACGAGTTGTATAATGCCATAAGCAAACAAGAAAATGCTCATCAAAAAGTGGCTCTCCTAGTGGCCAGGGACTTTAACGTTGGCAAACTTAGAAATAACTCTAGACCACCTTTACTCCACACACAGAGACACATTTCTGGGCTCCCCCCGAGTGGCACAGCTGTCTAAGGCACTGCATCTTAGTGCTAGAGGCCTCACTACAGACACCCTGGTTTGATTCCAGGCTGTATCCCAACCTGCCGTGATTGGGAGTCCCATAGGGCGGTGCACAATTGGCCCAGCGTTGTCTGGGTTTGGCCGGTGTATGCCGTCATTGTAAATAAGAATTTGTTCTTAACTGTATCACCCTCCATTTGGCAAATCTGACCATAATTCCACCCTCATGATTACTGGTTACAAGCAAAAAATAAAGCAGGAAGTACCAGTGACTCGCTCAATGCGGAAGGGGTCAGATGACAAGGACGCTACGCTATAAGACTGTTGTGCTAGCACAGATTGGAATAGGTTCCGGAATTCATCCAATGGCATTGAGGAGTATACCACCTCAGTCACCGTCTTCCTCAAAAAGTGCATTGACAACGTCGTCCCCACAGTGACCGCATGTACATTTCCCAACCAGAAGCCATGGACTACTGCCAACATCCACACCGAACTAAAGGCTAGAATTGCCGCGTTCATGAAGCTGGACACTATTCTGGACGCTTATAAGAAATCCCACTATGCCCTCAAACGAATCATCAAACAGGCAAAGCAACAATACAGGAGTTAGAGTGAATCTTACTACACTGGCTCTGACACACGTCAGATGTGGCAGGGCTTGAAAAATACTACGGACTACAAAGGGAAACCCAGACGCGAGCTGCACAGTGACGCAAGCCTACCAGATGAGCTAAATGCCTTTTATGCTCACTTCGAGGCAAGCAACACTGAAGCATGCATGAGAGCACCAGCTGTTCCGGACGACTGCGTGATCACGCTCACTGTATCCGATGTGAGCAAGGTCTTTGAACAGGTCAACATTCACAAAGCCACGGGGCCAGACGGATTACCAGGATGTGTACTCAAAGCATGTGTGGACCAACTGGCTAGTGTTATCACTGACATTTTAAACCTCTCCCTGACCTAGTCTGTAATACCTACATGTTTCAAACAGACCCCCGTAGTCCCACGAAAGCGAAGGTAACCTGCCTAAATGATTACTGCCCTGGAGCACTCACGTTGGTAACCAAGTGCTTTGAAAGGCTGGTCATGGCTCAAATTAACATCATCATGCCGTAAACCCTAGACCCACTCGAATTTGCATACTGTCCCAATAGATCCACACATGATGCAATCTCAATCGCACTCCACACTGCCTTTTCCCACCTGAACAAAAGGAACACCTATGTGAGAATGCTGTTCATTGACTACAGCTCAGCATTAAACACCATAGTGCCTACAAAGCTCATCACTAAGCTAAGTACCCTGGGACAAAACACCTCCCTCTGCAACTGAATCCTGGACTTCCACCCCCAAGTGGTAAGGGTAGGCAACAACACATCTGCCACGCTGATCCTCAACACGGCCCCTCAGGGGTCTGTTTTTAGTCCCCTCTTATACTCCCTGTTCACCCACGACTGCGTTGCCAAGCACGACTCCAACACCATCATTAAGTTTGCTGACGATACAATAGTGGTAGGCCTGATCACCGACAATGATTAGACAGCCTATAGGGAGGAGTTCAGAGACCTGGCAGTGTGGTGCCAAATCAACAACCTCTCCCTCAATGTGAGCAAGACAAAGGGGCTGATCATGGACTACAGGAAAAGGAGGGCTGAACAGGCCCCCATTAACATTGATGGGGCTGAAGTAGAGCGGGTTGAGTTTCAAGTTACTTGGTGTCCACATCACCAACTAACTATTATGGTCTAAACACACCAAGACAGTTGTGAAGAGGGTACGACAACACCTTTTCCCTCTCAGGAGACTGAAAAGATTTGTCATTGGTCCCTAGATCCTCATAAGGTTCTACAGCTGCATCATCGAGAGCATCCTGACCGGTTGCATCACTGCCTGGTATGGCAACTGCTCGGCATCTGCCCCTACTAATGCATACTTTCACAAACTGTCTCTATCCCTCTCTCTTGTTGTTGTGTTGTGTACATTTCTTTCTCATGCGGTCCATGCGGTTTGTGTGTATCTAACCTAACGTAGCAGGCGTAAAAGTATATCCATCTCTGTCCGAGACGGAAAAAAGTGAGACTGACTAACAAAATCAGAGGGGACCCCCCCCCCCCCCCCGACTGGTAATTCGACCATTATAATGACTTTAGATAGCTGGCCGCTAAACTAACTAAGCAGAATGTTAGCTGACACGTTAGCTGACATGGGCTAATTCACTATCAGTGACTGACTTAACAAGAGGAAAACAGCTGATGCACAATCAAATTCTGAAAATACACCTTGTGTATTCTACTATGCTAATCTTCCTCCTGACAGTTAATACTGACTGGTGGGAAAGTGTCTCACTGCATCTATTCAACCTCGACTGAAAATGCTCTATTCAATCTGTATCACTGAAGCGTTACAGATAGTGAGCTTGAAATTTAAAGGATATTCCATATTGAGCCGGCAACGCTCATTTTTTACATTTCAATCATGCTGTAAGGCAAAATGGATTGAACCGTGCCCTGAATGTCACTCTCATACATCTGTAGGCTGCAATACTTGGCTGTGGTCCTGGCCAAAATAGCTCCAATCACAGAAACTGTTTTTTCAGCTCCTTTGTGTCCTGTTTTCCTCTGTGTCCTGTTCTACTCTGTGTTCTGTTCTACTCTGTGTCCTGTTCTACTCTGTGTCCTGTTCTACTCTGTGTCCTGTTCTACTCTGTGTTCTGTTCTCCTCTGTGTCCTGTTCTACTCTGTGTTCTGTTCTCCTTTGTGTCCTGTTCTACTCTGTGTTCTGTTTTCCTTTGTGTCCTGTTCTACTCTGTGTCCTGTTCTACTCTGTGTTCTGTTCTACTCTGTGTTCTGTTCTACTCTGTGTTCTGTTCTCCTCTGTGTCCTGTTCTACTCTGTGTTCTGTTCTCCTTTGTGTCCTGTTCTACTCTGTGTCCTGTTCTACTCTGTGTTCTGTTCTACTCTGTGTTCTGTTCTACTCTGTGTCCTGTTCTACTCTGTGTCCTGTTCTACTCTGTGTTCTGTTCTACTCTGTGTTCTGTTCTACTCTGTGTCCTGTTCTAGTCTGTGTTCTGTTCTACTCTGTGTTCTGTTCTACTCTGTGTACTGTTCTACTCTGTGTTCTGTTCCTCTATGTCCTGTTCTCCTCTGTGTCCTGTTCTACTCTGTGTCCTATTCTCCTCTGTGTCCTGTTCTACTCTGTGTCCTGTTCTACTCTGTGTTCTGTTCCTCTATTTCCTGTTCTCCTCTGTGTCCTGTTCTACTCTGTGTCCTGTTCTACTCTGTGTTCTGTTCCTCTATTTCCTGTTCTCCTCTGTGTCCTGTTCTCCTCTGTGTATTGTTCTCCTTTGTGTCCTGTTCTCCTCTGTGTATTGTTCTCCTCTTTGTATCGTTCTCTCACACTCTCTACATATTTAATTTGGTTCCAACAAAGAGAGCAGGAGCAGAGTCCATCACAAAGCTCTCTGAACACAGCCCTATGTCTCCTCGCAGACACCACACACAGCCTTGACTGTTTCAACGCTGGGCCACAGTAAAGAGTCGGAGCTGAGCCTGTGCCCTAAGGTGAAATGAGGCAACAGACACAGAGAGAAAGGCCTCAATTGTCTCTCCAAGGACAGGAAAAGGTTGAGAGAACTTTCATCAAACACATGACAATACAAAGCGTGCTGCTCTCCCCACTACTATCATACTGTACTAGTGGAGGAATGGTGCATGTCCCCATGGTTCTGAAACATCCATGACCTGATAGTTCAAAGCCACTAGTGGACCTTTGGACCCACTCCATCTCTCTCTCCTCTCTCTCTCTCTCTCTCTGAGCCACGGACAAAGGCTTTGTTCATCCCCCACCATCTTTGTTGGTGATAAAGGAAGAAACTGGAGCATTGTTCCTTGGAGATGTGTTGTACGTCAGGCATTGTAGCAGCTCTCGTGAGAGAAGCATGGCTACAGACTTTGGACCCTCATTAGGCCTTATGAAGGGACACAAGGCATCATTGATTATTTAACAGTAATCTCCTCTGACGTGGTCTCGCTGTGATGAGCCAAGTTCTACCTTTGGTGTGGCATGATACTCGTGTTTTCGCTTAGTATTCTCTGGTCACATTTAGCACAGCAGTGAAGCCTAGTTCCAATCGGGTCCCTTTCTGAATGGATACCTGTCTTAACAGTGACAAAAAATACAACATTCCATTATAAGATATTCTTCCCTTTATTACAGTATATGCATGCCATACATTATAATAGTAATTTAATAGAGATTGTGGTTTACAACACATTTACAGTATGTTTCTTTGTAGCAAATACAATGTTTTAGATCCAAGGCAAGAAATACAGATACAATATTATAGATTTCAAAGCACTTTGTTTCCAAGGAAACCTACTTTAGAAGTCACCTTCCGCTCACAACAGCACACTACAATCAGTAACCTATATTATTACCTCCCCTGAACAAGAGAGCGAAATGAGAAAATGTAATCAAATACCTTGAATATACTGTATGTCCACCAACAACTCATTAAACACATTCTTATCTGTAAGTAACAGAACACAATAGTAGTTTCTAATATTTGAACAACCCATTAAATTGGCAGCTGACACAAAATACTGATTATTTTTATTTCATGCATGGTGGTCCCATGTACACTATGAATGTTATTATGAGATGAATTATAACCAATAAGTACGATTTCATGAATGCTGCCAACATGTACATGTCCCCGAGTTTCGGTGTTTTATACTCCGAGAATGTCCATTCTGTAATTATTAACTGCAATTCCGTTTATGCTCAGATTTTTGGGCATACATTTAATGTATGCTTTGGGATATAAGGACTGGTTTCTGCAACCCCTCCTTTGTCTTGTGTGCTTTTTAGTTTCAGGCTGGGTTGAGTGGTCACTGAGACTCCTCCAGTGCCTGTGCACTCAACCCCTCCGCTCTGGATCGTCCTATAAAGCTCTCTTCTCATACAAAGCTTTCTTCCATGTTGGAGCACAGCAGGAAAGAGTCCACCAGTCTGGGCTTGATCAGCTGCTGGTGGTCGGTGGCCTCGATGCTGTCTGGACACCCTGCTGCCAGCCTCCTCAGGGCAGCCTGCAGAGCGCAGGGAGAGGGGTGGATCAGTGAAGACATTCAACACCTATTTAATCGACTGCACTGTAGCGTATGACATAGCACAGAATAAACCAATATTGATCACTATAGATATAGATCAATATAGACTACAAATCGAGATATAGCTGATTATCAGATATAAGTTCTTCAGCTATTTATTAATGGGCTGAGGTTTGACTGACACTGCGCAGTGCATGACTGCTTCAGTATTCTGTGTTACAGTACAACTGAGAGGGAGCATGGCAGTATGAAACAAGACAACAGTTCTACTCCAGCAGGGGAATGTCAAATATTTACTACATATTAGTTAACAAAATGTTCTCTGAAAGCCAACCCTCTTTGAAGGCTGGTTCAACACTGACAAAATCTCCATTATAACCTCTGGCAATAGTGATAAAAAAATAATCCTATTAAATGTACTTAAGTATAACAAGCAGTGTAAAACAGTGAAGGAGAGAGCCCTTATGTGCAAGAACCGTCCAGCAATATTCATTAAGCCTCTGACTCTTTTACACCAGTCTAAAGAGCTCTTTATCTGTGATCTGGCCTGTGATCTGGCCTGTGATCTAACCTGTGATCTGGCCTGCGATCTGGCCTGTGATCTGGCATGTGATCTGGCCTGTGATCTAACCTGTGATCTGGCCTGTGATCTGGCCTGTGATCTGGCCTGTGATCTGGCCTGTGATCTGGCCTGTGATCTAACCTGTGATCTGGCCTGCGATCTGGCCTGCGATCTGGCCTGCGATCTGGCCTGCGATCTGGCCTGTGATCTGGCCTGTGATCTGGCCTGTGATCTGGCCTGAGAACTGAATGATAAAGGATGAACAGAAATACGTGTGAAATGTTTCAACAAAACCTGCTTCCTTATATAGTGGGATCTCCTTTTGGTGAGAAGACTGGTTCAGATCAAGGACTGCTGTCTTTTTGTCCCATGCATATAAACCTCTCATTAAGTTATCAGACACACTTATGCACTGGGAAAAAATTACTTCACAGAGTGTAGCCCATGTTTGTGGGAAATATATTATTTACATTTTTGGTTCACATTCAAACACATTCTCAGAAATATAACTATTGTACAAAGACAACCATACAAACACTTATTTAAATATACCTACCAGGCATGCAACTAGTACAGAGTCACTGTTGTTCCGCTCCGCTGGTGAGCGACACAGTTCGATTAGTCGAGGGACAGCTGGAGAAATGGAAGACCATGGTCAGTTTAGAAATTGTGTTGTCGATTGACCTACACAAAGTTCCTATCATAGGAGGCTGCTGAGAGGAGGACGGCTCATAACAATGTCTGGAATGGAGTCAATGGAATGGTACCAAACACATGGAAACCATGTATTTGGTTGAGTTCGATTACCATTCCATTAAATCCATTAAAGCCAATACTATGAGCCTGCTTCCCCAATGAATGTGCCACCAACCTCCTGCAGTTCCTATAACTACTGTGATTACGAGAGTAAAAAAGGGTTGAAAAGTATGGGGACTGGTTTGACCTGAGAGGGCCTCTACCTTGCAGCTGGATGGCTGTTTGGGCTATGTCCGGGTCTCTGCTCAGACGGGCCAGTGTGACAGCGGCTTTCTGCTGGACCCTCTCGCACGCGGCGCCCTCCGATGGACTAGAGGAGGACGGCTTCTCACCCAGCAGCTGGAGCAGTCTCTCAACACCTAGCAGACACAACACACAACACAGACAGACAGAGGATGTAGACAACAACACAAAGACAGACAGAGGAAGTAGACACAACACACACACAGACAGAGGACGTAGACACATCACACACAGACAGACAGAGGATGTAGACAACAACACACAGACAGACAGAGGAAGTAGACACAACACACAGACAGACAGAGGAAGTAGACACAACACATACAGACAGAGGACATGGACACATCACACACAGACAGACAGAGGAAGTAGACACAACGCAAAGACAGACAGAGGAAGTAGACACAACACACAGACAGACAGAGGAAGTAGACACATCACACAGACAGACAGAGGAAGTAGACACATCACACACAGACAGACAGAGGAAGTAGACTCAACACACACAGACAGACAGAGGAAGTAGACACAACACACAGACAGACAGAGGATGTAGACAACAACACAAAGACAGACAGAGGAAGTAGACACAACACACAGACAGACAGAGGAAGTAGACACAACACACACACAGACAGAGGACGTAGACACATCACACAGACAGACAGAGGAAGTAGACACAACACACACAGACAGACAGAGGAAGTAGACTCAACACACACAGACAGAGGACGTAGACAACAACACACAGACAGACAGAGGAAGTAGATACATCACACACACACACAGACAGAGGAAGTAGACGCATCACACACAGACAGAGGACGTAAACACAACACACAGACAAACAGAGGATGAGAGAAACAGGAGAAAAAGACAAATCAAACATGGAGTCAGGGGCTTTAATACACATCATCAACAAGAAAGAGTCAGGGGACAGAGACTAAGAGGAAGCAGGCAACATGGCAGAAATGTGGGTTTACGTTGTCATCTTGAGGATTTTAAGAGAATTGCAATACAAAAGAAATATCTGATTGTCATCTCTCTGTTAACTCCCTCCTTTGATATTAATCAATGTCTCTGTCATGACCAGCGAATACATGTGTGGAGATATTTAACATGATGTTAGTCTCATTCACATACATCAAATACTGGTAAAAACAGGTTTTTGCGTACCTTTCTCTTGCAGGATTTCAGGTGCAGACTGCTCCAAAACAGAGAGGTTTGCCAAGATGGTAACCACCTAAACGGACCACAGTCAACAGGGCATACCAGAGATTTGACAACACTCAACCCATTTTAGCATGCCTCCTTGTAAAATATGACTGTGCTGGACATGAATTACTCAAATTCTACAGTACTTTGACTTATGGTAAATCTGTTCTTATGGGATGCCCTCTTAGGAAATTAGGAAGATATGGCAGGTGTGTACACATGAAGGTGTTTACATACAGTGGGGCAAAAAAGTATTTAGTCAGCCACCAATTGTGCAAGTTCTCCCACTTAAAAATATGAGAGAGGCCTGTAATTTTCATCATAGGTACACTTCAACTATGACAGACAAAATGAGAAAAAAAATCCAGAAAATCACATTGTAGGATTTTTAATTAACTTATTTGCAAATTATGGTGGAAAATAAGTATTTGGTCACCTACAAACAAGCAAGATTTATTTCTCTCACAGACCTGTAACTTCTTCTTTAAGAGGCTCCTCTGTCCTCCACTCGTTACCTGTATTAATGGCACCTGTTTGAACTTGTTATCAGTATAAAAGACACCTGTCCACAACCTCAAACAGTCACACTCCAAACTCCACTATGGCCAAGACCAAAGAGCTGTCAAAGGACACCAGAAACAAAATTGTAGAACTGCACCAGGCTGGGAAGACTGAATCTGCAATAGCTTGGTTTGAAGAAATCAACTGTGGGAGCAATTATTAGGAATTGGAAGACATACAAGACCACTGATAATCTCCCTCGATCTGGGGCTCCACGCAAGATCTCACCCTGTGGGGTCAAAATGATCACAAGAACGGTGAGCAAAAATCCCAGATCCACACGGGGGGACCTAGTAAATGACCTGCATTGAGCTGGGACCAAAGTAACAAAGCCTACCATCAGTAACACACTACGCCGCCAGGGACTCAAATCCTGCAGTGCCAGACGTGTCCCCCTGCTTAAGCCAGTACATGTCCAGGCCCGTCTGAAGTTTGCTAGAGAGCATTTGGATGATCCAGAAGAAGATTGGGAGAATGTCATATGGTCAGATGAAACCAAAATATAAAGTTTTGGTAAAATCTCAACTCGTTGTGTTTGGAGGACAAAGAATGCTGAGTTGCATCCAAAGAACACCATACTGTGAAGCATGGGGATGGAAACATCATGCTTTGGGGCTGTTTTTCTGCAAAGGGACCAGGACGACTGATCCGTGTAAAGGAAAGAATGAATGGGCCCATGTATCGTGAGATTTTGAGTGAAAACCTCCTTCCATCAGCAAGGGCATTGAAGATGAAACGTGGCTGGGTCTTTCAGCATGGCAATGATCCCAAACACACGGCCAGGGCAACGAAGGAGTGGCTTCGTAAGAAGCATTTCAAGGTCCTGGAGTCTAGCCAGTCTCCAGATCTCAGCCCCATAGAAAATCTTTGGAGGGAGTTGAAAGTCCGTGTTGCCCAGCAACAGCCCCAAAACATCACTGCTCTAGAGGAGATCTGCATGGAGGAAGGGGCCAAAATACCAGCAACAGTGTGTGAAAACCTTGTGAAGACTTACAGAAAACGTTTGACCTCTGTCATTGCCAACAAAGGGTATATAACAAAGTATTGGGATAAACTTTTGTTATTGACCAAATACTTATTTTCCACCATAATTTGCAAATAAATTCATTAAAAATCCTACAATGTGATTTTCTGGAATTTTCTTTCTCATTTTGTCTGTCATAGTTGAAGTGTACCTATGATGAAAATTACAGGCCTCTCTCATCTTTTTAAGTTGGAGAACTTGCACAATTGGTGGATGACTAAATACTTTTTTGCCCCACTGTACATACTGTATGTGACAGGGTAGGTCCCCTCCCTCTCCCGAGCGCAGCATTTTAACCAATCACTCTACTGAAACCATGGTCTTGGTTGAGCAATAATCTACATATAGATCAGCCTGTCCTCTACCTGGTCTTTAGAGTAGGGAGTATCAACTCTCTGGCGGTCTTTGCATGCCTGTAGGAGGATGTGGATGGCGTTGAGCTGGAGGAGGATCTCACAGGCCATGCTGTCGAAGAATGTAATGTTGGCAAGGGCAGCAGATGCCAGGAGGAAGACCTCACCACAGGAGGCACTCCCACACAACTCTGGAGGAAACACACAAACCTTCATCTTCAAAAATCACCTTGACCTCATGGACCTTACATTCATATCTCCACCTTTGAATTTGAGTGGTTACATTTTCTGCATCCCAAAACTAAGTGAAGGAGCTGCCCGTTCTCTTGGTTTTCCTTTAAAGTGTTTCAGAATGAACACACTGATCTAGCCACATCAAAGCCCTGCAGTACAGCATCCATGCACTCACTGATGAGAGCGGTGACAATGTCCTCCATGCTCTCCAGGAAGCTGCCCAGGTGCTGGGTGGAGGTGTGGTGGGGTGAGGTGATCTGGGCCACCACTGCCGCTGCCTCTGCCCTCGCAGACTCAGCTCTGTTCTCATCGGTCAGGATGTCCGCCAAGCACAGGATCCCATCCACCTATAAGACGGGTGACGCATATGCATAGCAGACAATGACAAGCACATTCTGTTATGTGGAATCCTCTAATACTAAACATAAAGATGATACGCAAGGCAGTTAACCCACTGTTCCCCTGAACAAGGCAGTTAACCCACTGTTCCCCTGAACAAGGCAGTTAACCCACTGTTCCCCTGAACAAGGCAGTTAACCCACTGTTCCCCTGAACAAGGCAGTTAACCCACTGTTCCCCGGGAGCCGAAGACGTGGATGTCGATTAAGGCAGTTAACCCACTGTTCCCCGGAAGCCGAAGACGTGGATGTCGATTAAGGCAGTTAACCCACTGTTCCCCGGGAGCCGAAGACGTGGATGTCGATTAAGGCAGTTAACCCACTGTTCCCCGGGAGCCGAAGACGTGGATGTCGATTAAGGCAGTTAACCCACTGTTCCCCGGGAGCCGAAGACGTGGATGTCGATTAAGGCAGTTAACCCACTGTTCCCCGGGAGCCGAAGACGTGGATGTCGATTAAGGCAGTTAACCCACTGTTCCCCGGGAGCCGAAGACGTGGATGTCGATTAAGGCAGCCCCCCTGCACCTCTCTGATTCAGAGGGGTTGGGTTAAATGCGGAAGACGCATTCAGTTGAATGCATTCAGTTGTACAACTGATTAGGTATCCCCTTTTCCCTTTCCTCTCCACCAAGCTACGCACACGCACACCATCGCACACACACACACACACACACACACACACACACACGCACACGCACACCATCACACACACACACACAGACACGCAGTACAGTACAACACACACAAGTCCATTTGGAATTCATTGAAGAAGTCCCACATATGATAACCACATATGATGTAACAAGCCCAGAGCATCTCATTGGATTGATAGCTGCCTTTGATTCATCTAACAATCCCTATATAGTAGGCTCTATTTTCAGGCGGTCCAGACAGGTAGTTAAGTGTCCTGGGTTGTGTCCAGCTTATCCCTGGTTAAGTGTCCGGGGTCCACCCTGGTTAAGTGTCCGGTGCCAACCCGGTTGAGACTTAGCAGCCCTGCCCATAAAGCAATCACGATTAAACGTCACCACTCCAATGTTACGGCCATCTCCCTCTGGGGCTGAGGGCTCACAGGGCTCACAGGGCTCACAGGGCTCACAGATCTCGCCTGACATTTCCCCGACACGTGCACATCAAGTTTGGGGGAATGTGATTCACGTATCTCTCAAAATTGTCACCTCATTGGTGCAGACCTAATGTCGTTGTCTCCTAATATAGTTAAGTGAAACAGGAGTATTCCAATCAAATCTGATTTTATAACGGTAGAAAAAGCATTGGGCTTGGCGATTTTATAAATAGTCACAATGGGAAAAAAGTGTGGATGTTCACCCCCCTCCTGCTGCTTTTTTCTGAATTCGAATTGGACATCGTTTGAGATGGTCAGGTGTGTGTGTGTGTGAGAGTGAGAGTGAGAGTGAGAGTGAGAGTGAGAGTGAGAGTGAGAGTGAGAGTGAGAGTGTGAGTGTGAGTGTGAGTGAGAGAGAGTGAGAGTGTGTGAGAGTGTGTGAGAGAGAGAGATGTCTATACAGTGAACTTTTTCATCCAGGTTTGGAAATATAACATATTTATCCACATGGTGGCAGTGTTGCGCAGACAAAATTCTGGTGCACTTCCCACTACTATAATAAACAGTACCTTAGAGACCTTGCATCTTTGAGCAGTAGTGCCGGTGGCAAATATACTGTGAATAAAACTAAACCTTTTATTAATATTAGCAACTTTTTTTTACCTCAAAACAGATAACCTGTCTAACCCTACATTTTGAAGGATTTGACGGTCAAGTCTGTAATGGAAGCGACCAGTGTTAAAATACAGAGCACCCAAACAGAAAAACATTGCAATAATTGTCACTTTTAGCTTTTTTGTCTTTCTGTGAAAACGTCTACAAAAAACTTTCAACGTGAGTAGAATTGTTTCGAGTGAGCTCATACAAAGTATCCATCCTAGACACACCTGTCAGAGACATTTCCTGTAGAACATCACTATGAGCTTGATGATAGGACAACTCCGTATTCCTGTCTCCTAATACTTCACCAGCGTGCCGGCACGCCCATCGATGCGGAACAATCCCCTCTTCCGCCCACCTCTCCCGTCCCTCTTCCCGAAATATGCTGCACTGAGATGAACTTCTCATTCATATCTTGCCCCCGGTCTACTCCGGATGTCTTCCAAAATGTATTACTAATCGTGTGGAAGAAGACACTTACTTGGCTCGACTACTTGTGCCTTTTAGAGTGCAGTAGACACGACCACGGAGGTTCAACTTAATCGTGATCTTACTGTTTTACCCACAAGCCCCAACAGAAGTAAACAAGCTGTTTCCCACCAATTATTATTATATTTTGTGTTTACCTTTTTTTAACAAGGCAAGTCAGTTAAGAAAAAAGTCTTATTTTCCATGACGGCCTAGGAACAGTGGGTTAACTGCCTTGTCCAGGGGCAGAATGACAGATTTTTACCTTGTCAGCTCGAGGATTTAATCTTGCAGCCTTTCGGTTACTAGTCTAACGCTCTAACCACTAGGCTACCTGCCACAATGAAACACAAGGAGTGAATCATTCCCTTTCCTCCATCACTCGGCAACTGCAACAGGTGTGGTTGTCGTGGCTGAGCGATGGCTCATGTTCGGTTTGTGGCATCCACTTCAGCGACAGTTCCCCCTTCCTGGAGATTCTAATCTGGGGCCGATTGTCATTGCTATGCTGTCTGGCGTATCTACACCTGACTGACTCCGTTCTCCAAGCTGCTCTTTGAGCAGACACAGATGCCGGTGTGGCATCATTAATCAGTGAATGGGGTTGTACTTGACTTTCATGGGTGGAGATGCTTTGTGGTTTTTGTTTGTTCTCAAAAGAAGAAAGAAAAACACACAGAAATATTCTGATTCTATAGGTCTACTGAAGCACAAGACTCTGTTTATATCGGCCTACTGAAGCACAAGACTCTGTTTCTATCGGCCTACTGAAGCACAAGACTCTGTTTATATCGGCCTACTGAAGCACAAGACTCTGTTTATATCGGCCTACTGAAGCACAAGACTCTGTTTATATCGGCCTACTGAAGCACAAGAGTCTGTTTCTATCGGCCTACTGAAGCACAAGACTCTGTTTATATCGGCCTACTGAAGCACAAGACTCTGTTTCTATCGGCCTACTGAAGCACAAGACTCTGTTTCTATCGGCCTACTGAAGCACAAGACTCTGTTTATATCGGCCTACTGAAGCACCAGACTCTGTTTCTATCGGCCTACTGAAGCACAAGACTCTGTTTATATCGGCCTACTGAAGCACAAGACTCTGTTTATATCGGCCTACTGAAGCACAAGACTCTGTTTCTATCGGCCTACTGAAGCACAAGACTCTGTTTCTATCGGCCTACTGAAGCACAAGACTGTTTAAAAACACCTACTGAAGCACAAGACTCTGTTTATATTGGCCTACTGAAGCACAAGACTCTGTTTATATCGGCCTACTGAAGCACAAGACTCTGTTTCTATCGGCCTACTGAAGCACAAGACTGTTTAAATCAAATCAAATCAAATCAAATTTCTATCGGCCTACTGAAGAACAAGACATTGATTATTTAGGCTTACTGAAGCACAATACTCTGTTTATATCCCCCTTCTGAAGCACAAGACTGTTTATATCAGCATACTGAAGTACAAGATTCTGTTTATATAGGCCTACATAAGCAAAATACTATGTTTATATAGTCCTACTGAATCACAAGACTATGTTTATATAGGTCTACTGAAACACAATACTCTGTTTAAATCGGCCTACTGAAACACAAGGCTGTTTATATCGGCCTACTGAAGCACAATACTCTGTTTATATCGTCCTACTAAAGGACAATACTTTGAATATATATGCCTACTGAAACACAATACTCTGTTTATATCCCCCTACTGAAGCACAAGACTCTGTTTATATAGGTCTACTGAAGCACAAGACTCTGTTTATATCCCCCTACTGAAGAACAAGACTCTGTTTATATCCCCCTACTGAAGCACAAGGCTGTTTATATAGGCCTACTGAAGAACAATACTCTGTTTATATCCCCCTACTGAAGAACATGACTCTGTTTATATCCCCCTACTGAAGAACAAGACTCTGTTTATGTAGGCCCACTGAAGCACAAGGCTGTTTAAGTAGGTTTACTGAAACACAAGACTCTGTTTATATAGGTCTACTTAAGCACAAGACTTTACTACTGAAGCACAAGACTATTGGTATACATTATATAGGCCTACTGAAGCACAAGACTATTGGTACACATTATATAGGCCTACTGAAGCACAAGACTTTACTACTGAAGCACAAGACTATCAGTATACATATCCCGAAAGAAAGAAATGATCTCACTCCAATACAATTTAATAGAAAGTTAGCAAAAATAGAGAAGATCGTGCTACCATGGAAAATAAAATACCTGTCTATTTGTGGAGAAATCACCCTGATTAACTCTTTAGTCATATCCCAGTTTACCTATTTGCTTTCGGTTTTGCCTACACCTGTTTTTGAAAGTTATATCAGCAAAAAATATGACATTTTATTTGGAACGGCGAGCCAGACAAAATTGAAAGGGCCTATTTAAATAATGAATATGAATTTGAAGGGTATAAATGATTAAATATTAAAGCATTAGACCTCTCACTATAGGCGTCAGTCATACAGAAGTTTTACTTAAATCCAAACTGGATCACTAGCAAATTAGTAAGAATGTCTCACCCCATGTTGATGAATGGCTTTTTTCCATTAATTCAGACTACAATCGCTCACTTTCGGTTATTTGAGACAGCAGGGGTTCTAATTTTAGGTCTCTCTTTATGTAGTGTTGTGTTGCCTCTCTTGTTGTGATGTGATCCCAGGCCCTCGTCCCCGCACGAGTCCTTTTGCCTTTTGGTAGGCTGTTATTATTCAACTGACTTGTCCAGTAGAACCCAGTTCCAACATTTGAAAATAAAAATTGATTTTATCAAACAAAATGATGCAACCTTTTATCTCTGGGACCCTCAGGATAACAAATCAGAGAAAGAGTTCTTAATGTACGTACATTATTTACCTTCAGAGGTGAATGTATCAAACCAGTTGCCGTGATAAGTGTTTTGTTGTTGTGTACTCTCCTCAAACAATAGCATTGTAGTTTTTCACTGTAATAGCTACTGTAAATGGGACAGTGCAGTTAGATTAACAAGAATTTAAGCTTTCTGCCCAGAAATGTCTATGTCCTGGAAATGTGGCTGATACTTACGGTGTCATTCTAGTCACGTTAGCAACAACCGTCCCGGTTTAGGGACACTGATCCCGTAGAGGTCGAAGAAAATTGTGATAAATACAAATATATACCAGTTTCATTTAAGGACCAAAAAAATGACAGCTGTGCCATAGAGATTGCAAAATAATTGGGTAGAGATCTTCGATGTACCGATTCCATGGCACATGGTTTACGAATTGATATGCAATACAACACCAGATTCAAAACTTTGAATTTTTCTATGTAAATGACTACACAATTCTTGCTACCAATATAATTGTATATATATATGCGGATACAACCTTCCCAGCTCTGCATATTTTGTTGCGAGATCATTAGATCATTTATTTTGGTACTGTCCATATGTAGCTCATTTTTGGTCACATGTCCAGGAATGGCTGAAGAATTGCAACATTTACTTGGAGCTAACACTACAGATGGCACTACTGGGTGACTTGAAAAGGCAGTCAATCCATCAATAATATAATAATACATTTAGCAAAACATTTTATCTTTAATTTACAATCTGTAGAAACTATGAGAGTAGAATGAGGTTGTAAATAACAAGAACATTTCCCAGGACATAGATAAATCTGAAATTGGCAAAAAGCTTAAATTATTGTTAATCTAACTGCACTGTACAATTTAGAGTAGCTATTACAGTGAAAGAATACCATGCTATTGTTTGATAAAAGTGCACAGTTTTGAACATGAAAAGTTATTAATAAACAAATTAGGCACATTTGGACAACCTTGACACAACATTTTGAGCAATGGTTCATTGGAGTCTAAAACTTTGCACATACACTGCTGCCATCTAGTGGCCAAAATATACATTGCACCTGGGCTGGCATAATACATGATAGCTTTTCTCTTGCATTTCAAAGCTGATGGTACAAAACAAATACAAAAAAAGGTTGTTTTGAATTCTCCTACATTCCTTTAACATTTACACAAACATCACAGTGTTTCCTTTCAAATGGTACCAAGAATATACATATCCTTGCTTCAGGGCCTGAGCTACAGGCAGTTAGATTTGGGTGTCATTTTAGGTGGAGAAAAAAAAACAGGGGCCAATCCTTTAGTTAAGAGATAGATGGGAGGGGTTGAATGGAGCTGAAGGGTGGGACTGATAACAACAAA
The DNA here is from genome assembly GCF_002021735.2 of Oncorhynchus kisutch. NCBI lineage: Eukaryota > Metazoa > Chordata > Actinopteri > Salmoniformes > Salmonidae > Oncorhynchus > Oncorhynchus kisutch. The sequence goes on along the minus strand of NC_034183.2, from coordinate 10,483,722 downwards.
ATAACAAATGTAAAATATACTGTGCCTGTAAAATGTATATAACAGGGATCATCAACTTGATTCAGCTCGATTTTTTTCTTGAGTGACGGTCGGGGCCGGAACATAATTAAGCAATAAGGCCTGAGGGGGTGTGGTATATGGCCAATATACCACGGCTAAGGGCTGTTCTTAAGCACGACGCAATACGAAGTGCCTGGATACAGCCCTTAGCCGTGGTATATTGGCCATATGCCACAAACCCCCAAGTTGCCTTATTGCTATTATAAACTGGCTATCAACGTAATTAGAGCAGTAGAAATAAATGTTTTGTCATAACCATGGTATACGGACTGATATACCATGGCTGTCAGCCGATCAGCATTCAGGGCTCGAACCACCCAGTTTAGAATTACAAATAATTTTTAGACTGCACATTGACTACAAGAAGCCCAAACAGATATAAGGTTTTATTAAAACATAATAAAAATTAAAACTATCACATGTCTCTCTATTGTGTGTGGTAATACTTGGCAACAGATTTACAAAATTAAAATCACTTGGAGCTGATTTGCTGGTGTTTTTAAAGTCTTTTATGTCCAACAAGGAAAATAAAATAAAAAAATAAAATAAGCATCCCGGAGTCGGAATGTCTACACTGTATTTCTGATCAATTTGATGTTATTTTAATGAACAAATAAATTAGCTTTTCTTTCAAAAACAAGGACATTTCGAAGTGACCCCAAACATTGAATGGTAGTGTATGTATGTATGTATGTATGTATGTATGTATGTATGTATGTATGTATGTATGTATGTATGTATGTATGTATGTATGTATGTTTCGACTGTTCTACCTGCGGCTATGGAACCCTGACCTGTTCACTGGACGTGCTACCTGTCCCAGACCTGCTGTTTTCAGCTCTCTAGAGACAGCAGGAGTGGTAGAGATACCCTGAATGATTGGCTATGAAAGCCAACTGACATTTACTCCTGAGGTGCTGACTTGTTACACACTCGACAACCACTGTGATTATTATTATTAGACCCTGCTGGTCATCTATGAACATTTGAACATCTTTGCCATGTTCTGTTATAATCTCCACCCGGCACAGCCAGAAGAGGACTGACCACCCCTCATAGCCTGGTTCTTCTCTGCGTTTCTTCCTAGGTTCCTGCCTTGCTAGGGAATTTTTTCTAGCCACTGTGCTTCTACACCTGCATTGCTTGCTTTTAGGGGTTTTATGCTGGGTTTCTGTACAGCACTTTGACATATCAGCTGATGTAAGAAGGGCTTTATAAATACATTTGATTTGATGAATATAAATACATATATTTACCCCAAAAATATATGTGGGATTGGAAATGATGCAGACAATTACATTGACGGAAGCTACAGTCTATCTGCAATGTTAAAGCTGATCTACACCTAAAGAAAATATTTTTAAAATAAATTCCAAAAATGAAAAAGCATTCTGCTACTCTCATTGTTAGCATGTTTTCACCTGTGAAAATAAACTTGTGCCCCTGTAAAAATATGCTGTGTGTGTGAGGCCTACATCCCCAGTGTATTAGCAACTTTTTTTTACCTCAAAACAGATAACCTGTCTAACCCTACATTTTGAAGGATTTGACGGTCAAGTCTGTAATGGAAGCGACCAGTGTTAAAATACAGAGCACCCAAACAGAAAAACATTGCAATAATTGTCACTTTTACCTTTCTGTCTTTCTGTGAAAACGTCTACAAAAAACTTTCAACGTGAGTAGAATTGTTTCGAGTGAGCTCATACAAAGTATCCATCCTAGACACACCTGTCAGAGACATTTCCTGTAGAACATCACTATGAGCTTGATGATAGGACAACTCCGTATTCCTGTCTCCTAATACTTCACCAGCGTGCCGGCACGGCCCATCGATGCGGAACAATCCCCTCTTCCGCCCACCTCTCCCGTCCCTCTTCCCGAAATATGCTGCACTGAGATGAACTTCTCATTCATATCTTGCCCCCGGTCTACTCCGGATGTCTTCCAAAATGTATTACTAATCGTGTGGAAGAAGACACTTACTTGGCTCGACTACTTGTGCCTTTTAGAGTGCAGTAGACACGACCACGGAGGTTCAACTTAATCGTGATCTTACTGTTTTACCCACAAGCCCCAACAGAAGTAAACAAGCTGTTTCCCACCAATTATTATTATATTTTGTGTTTACCTTTTTTTAACAAGGCAAGTCAGTTAAGAAAAAAGTCTTATTTTCCATGACGGCCTAGGAACAGTGGGTTAACTGCCTTGTCCAGGGGCAGAATGACAGATTTTTACCTTGTCAGCTCGAGGATTTAATCTTGCAGCCTTTCGGTTACTAGTCTAACGCTCTAACCACTAGGCTACCTGCCACAATGAAACACAAGGAGTGAATCATTCCCTTTCCTCCATCACTCGGCAACTGCAACAGGTGTGGTTGTCGTGGCTGAGCGATGGCTCATGTTCGGTTTGTGGCATCCACTTCAGCGACAGTTCCCCCTTCCTGGAGATTCTAATCTGGGGCCGATTGTCATTGCTATGCTGTCTGGCGTATCTACACCTGACTGACTCCGTTCTCCAAGCTGCTCTTTGAGCAGACACAGATGCCGGTGTGGCATCATCAATCAGTGAATGGGGTTGTACTTGACTTTCATGGGTGGAGATGCTTTGTGGTTTTTGTTTGTTCTCAAAAGAAGAAAGAAAAACACACAGAAAGATTCTGATTCTATAGGTCTACTGAAGTACAAGACTCTGTTTATATCGGCCTACTGAAGCACAAGACTCTGTTTATATCGGCCTACTGAAGCACAAGACTCTGTTTATATCGGCCTACTGAAGCACAAGACTCTGTTTATATCGGCCTACTGAAGCACAAGACTCTGTTTCTATCGGCCTACTGAAGCACAAGACTCTGTTTCTATCGGCCTACTGAAGCACAAGACTCTGTTTATATCGGCCTACTGAAGCACAAGACTCTGTTTATATCGGCCTACTGAAGCACAAGACTCTGTTTCTATCGGCCTACTGAAGCACAAGACTCTGTTTATATCGGCCTACTAAAGCACAAGAGTCTGTTTCTATCGGCCTACTGAAGCACAAGACTCTGTTTATATCGGCCTACTGAAGCACAAGACTCTGTTTCTATCGGCCTACTGAAGCACAAGACTCTGTTTCTATCGGCCTACTGAAGCACAAGACTCTGTTTCTATCGGCCTACTGAAGCACCAGACTCTGTTTCTATCGGCCTACTGAAGCACAAGACTCTGTTTCTATCGGCCTACTGAAGCACAAGACTCTGTTTCTATCGGCCTACTGAAGCACAAGACTCTGTTTATATCGGCCTACTGAAGCACAAGACTCTGTTTCTATCGGCCTACTGAAGCACAAGACTGTTTAAAAACACCTACTGAAGCACAAGACTCTGTTTATATTGGCCTACTGAAGCACAAGACTCTGTTTATATCGGCCTACTGAAGCACAAGACTCTGTTTCTATCGACCTACTGAAGCACAAGACTGTTTAAATCAAATCAAATCAAATCAAATTTCTATCGGCCTACTGAAGAACAAGACATTGATTATTTAGGCTTACTGAAGCACAATACTCTGTTTATATCCCCCTTCTGAAGCACAAGACTGTTTATATCAGCATACTGAAGTACAAGATTCTGTTTATATAGGCCTACATAAGCAAAAGACTATGTTTATATAGTCCTACTGAATCACAAGACTATGTTTATATAGGTCTACTGAAACACAATACTCTGTTTAAATCGGCCTACTGAAACACAAGGCTGTTTATATCGGCCTACTGAAGCACAATACTCTGTTTATATCGTCCTACTAAAGGACAATACTTTGAATATATATGCCTACTGAAACACAATACTCTGTTTATATCCCCCTACTGAAGCACAAGACTATGTTTATATCGGCCTACTGAAGCACAAGACTCTGTTTCTATCGGCCTACTGAAGCACAAGACTCTGTTTATATCGGCCTACTGAAGCACAAGACTCTGTTTCTATCAGCCTACTGAAGCACAAGACTCAGTTTATATAGGCCTACTTAAGCACAAGACTCTGTTTCTATCAGCCTACTGAAGCACAAGACTCTGTTTCTATCGGCCTACTGAAGCACAAGACTCTGTTTCTATCGGCCTACTGAAGCACAAGAGTCTGTTTATATCGGCCTACTGAAGCACAAGACTCTGTTTCTATCGGCCTACTGAAGCACAAGACTCTGTTTATATCGGCCTACTGAAGCACAAGACTCTGTTTCTATCGGCCTACTGAAGCACAAGACTCTGTTTCTATCGGCCTACTGAAGCACAAGACTGTTTAAAAACACATACTGAAGCACAAGACTCTGTTTATATCGGCCTACTGAAGCACAAGACTCTGTTTCTATCGGCCTACTGAAGCACAAGACTGTTTAAATCAAATCAAATCAAATTTCTATCGGCCTACTGAAGAACAAGACATTGATTATTTAGGCTTACTGAAGCACAATACTCTGTTTATATCCCCCTTCTGAAGCACAAGACTGTTTATATCAGCATACTGAAGTACAAGATTCTGTTTATATAGGCCTACATAAGCAAAATACTATGTTTATATAGTCCTACTGAAGCACAATACTCTGTTTATATCCCCCTACTGAATCACAAGACTATGTTTATATAGGTCTACTGAAACACAAGACTCTGTTTAAATAGGCCTACTGAAGCACAATACTCTGTTTAAATCGGCCTACTGAAACACAAGGCTGTTTATATCGGCCTACTGAAGCACAATACTCTGTTTATATCGTCCTACTAAAGGACAATACTTTGAATATATATGCCTACTGAAACACAATACTCTGTTTATATCCCCCTACTGAAGCACAAGACTCTGTTTATATAGGTCTACTGAAGCACAAGACTCTGTTTATATCCCCCTACTGAAGAACAAGACTCTGTTTATATCCCCCTACTGAAGCACAAGGCTGTTTATATAGGCCTACTGAAGAACAATACTCTGTTTATATCCCCCTACTGAAGAACATGACTCTGTTTATATCCCCCTACTGAAGAACAAGACTCTGTTTATGTAGGCCCACTGAAGGCCCACTGAAGCACAAGGCTGTTTAAGTAGGTTTACTGAAACACAAGACTCTGTTTATATAGGTCTACTTAAGCACAAGACTTTACTACTGAAGCACAAGACTATTGGTATACATTATATAGGCCTACTGAAGCACAAGACTATTGGTACACATTATATAGGCCTACTGAAGCACAAGACTTTACTACTGAAGCACAAGACTATCAGTATACATATCCCGAAAGAAAGAAATGATCTCACTCCAATACAATTTAATAGAAAGTTAGCAAAAATAGAGAAGATCGTGCTACCATGGAAAATAAAATACCTGTCTATTTTTGGAGAAATCACCCTGATTAACTCTTTAGTCATATCCCAGTTTACCTATTTGCTTTCGGTTTTGCCTACACCTGTTTTTGAAAGTTATATCAGCAAAAAATATGACATTTTATTTGGAACGGCGAGCCAGACAAAATTGAAAGGGCCTATTTAAATAATGAATATGAATTTGAAGGGTATAAATGATTAAATATTAAAGCATTAGACCTCTCACTATAGGCGTCAGTCATACAGAAGTTTTACTTAAATCCAAACTGGATCACTAGCAAATTAGTAAGAATGTCTCACCCCATGTTGATGAATGGCTTTTTTCCATTAATTCAGACTACAATCGCTCACTTTCGGTTATTTGAGACAGCAGGGGTTCTAATTTTAGGTCTCTCTTTATGTAGTGTTGTGTTGCCTCTCTTGTTGTGATGTGATCCCAGGCCCTCGTCCCCGCACGAGTCCTTTTGCCTTTTGGTAGGCTGTTATTATTCAACTGACTTGTCCAGTAGAACCCAGTTCCAACATTTGAAAATAAAAATTGATTTTATCAAACAAAATGATGCAACCTTTTATCTCTGGGACCCTCAGGATAACAAATCAGAGAAAGAGTTCTTAATGTACGTACATTATTTACCTTCAGAGGTGAATGTATCAAACCAGTTGCCGTGATAAGTGTTTTGTTGTTGTGTACTCTCCTCAAACAATAGCATTGTAGTTTTTCACTGTAATAGCTACTGTAAATGGGACAGTGCAGTTAGATTAACAAGAATTTAAGCTTTCTGCCCAGAAATGTCTATGTCCTGGAAATGTGGCTGATACTTACAGTGTCATTCTAGTCACGTTAGCAACAACCGTCCCGGTTTAGGGACACTGATCCCGTAGAGGTCGAAGAAAATTGTAATAAATACAAATATATACCAGTTTCATTTAAGGACAAAAAAAATGACAGCTGTGCCATAGAGATTGCAAAATAATTGGGTAGAGATCTTCGATGTACCGATTCCATGGCACATGGTTTACGAATTGATATGCAATACAACACCAGATTCAAAACTTTGAATTTTTCTATGTAAATGACTACAAAATTCTTGCTACCAATATAATTGTATATATATATGCGGATACAACCTTCCCAGCTCTGCATATTTTGTTGCGAGATCATTAGATCATTTATTTTGGTACTGTCCATATGTAGCTCATTTTTGGTCACATGTCCAGGAATGGCTGAAGAATTGCAACATTTACTTGGAGCTAACACTACATATGGCACTACTGGGTGACTTGAAAAGGCAGTCAATCCATCAATAATATAATAATACATTTAGCAAAACATTTTATCTTTAATTTACAATCTGTAGAAACTATGAGAGTAGAATGAGGTTGTAAATAACAAGAACATTTCCCAGGACATAGATAAATCTGAAATTGGCAAAAAGCTTAAATTATTGTTAATCTAACTGCACTGTACAATTTAGAGTAGCTATTACAGTGAAAGAATACCATGCTATTGTTTGATAAAAGTGCACAGTTTTGAACATGAAAAGTTATTAATAAACAAATTAGGCACATTTGGGCAACCTTGACACAACATTTTGAGCAATGGTTCATTGGAGTCTAAAACTTTGCACATACACTGCTGCCATCTAGTGGCCAAAATATACATTGCACCTGGGCTGGCATAATACATGATAGCTTTTCTCTTGCATTTCAAAGCTGATGGTACAAAACAAATACAAAAAAAGGTTGTTTTGAATTCTCCTACATTCCTTTAACATTTACACAAACATCACAGTGTTTCCTTTCAAATGGTACCAAGAATATACATATCCTTGCTTCAGGGCCTGAGCTACAGGCAGTTAGATTTGGGTGTCATTTTAGGTGGAGAAAAAAAAACAGGGGCCAATCCTTTAGTTAAGAGATAGATGGGAGGGGTTGAATGGAGCTGAAGGGTGGGACTGATAACAACAAAATAACAAATGTAAAATATACTGTGCCTGTAAAATGTATATAACAGGGATCATCAACTTGATTCAGCTCGATTTTTTTCTTGAGTGACGGTCGGGGCCGGGAACATAATTAAGCAATAAGGCCTGAGGGGGTGTGGTATATGGCCAATATACCACGGCTAAGGGCTGTTCTTAAGCACGACGCAATACGAAGTGCCTGGATACAGCCCTTAGCCGTGGTATATTGGCCATATGCCACAAACCCCCAAGTTGCCTTATTGCTATTATAAACTGGCTATCAACGTAATTAGAGCAGTAGAAATAAATGTTTTGTCATAACCATGGTATACGGACTGATATACCATGGCTGTCAGCCGATCAGCATTCAGGGCTCGAACCACCCAGTTTAGAATTACAAATCATTTTTAGACTGCACATTGACTACAAGAAGCCCAAACAGATATAAGGTTTTATTAAAACATAATAAAAATTAAAACTATCACATGTCTCTCTATTGTGTGTGGTAATACTTGGGAACAGATTTACAAAATTAAAATCACTTGGAGCTGATTTGCTGGTGTTTTTAAAGTCTTTTATGTCCAACAAGGAAAATAAAAATAAAAAATAAAATAAGCATCCCGGAGTCGGAATGTCTACACTGTATTTCTGATCAATTTGATGTTATTTTAATGAACAAATAAATTAGCTTTTCTTTCAAAAACAAGGACATTTCGAAGTGACCCCAAACATTGAATGGTAGTGTATGTATGTATGTATGTATGTATGTATGTATGTATGTATGTATGTATGTATGTATGTATGTTGCTTGCTGCGGGCGATTCCCTGATCCACCTCTACGCAGACGACACCATTCTATATACTTTCGGCCCGTCTTTGGACACTGTGCTATCTAACCTCCAAACAAGCTTCAATGCCATACAACACTCCTTCCGTGGCCTCCAACTGCTCTTAAACGCTAGTAAAACCAAATGCATGCTTTTCAACCGGTCGCTGCCTGCACCTGCATGCCCGACTAGCATCACCACCCTGGATGGTTCCGACATAGAATATGTGGACGTCTATAAGTACCTAGGTGTCTGGCTAGACTGCAAACTCTCCTTCCAGACTCATATCAAACATCTCCAATCGAAAATCAAATCAAGAGTCGGCTTTCTATTCCGCAACAAAGCCTCCTTCACTCAAGCCGCCAAGCTTACCCTAGTAAAACTGACTATCCTACCGATCCTCGACTTCGGCGATGTCATCTACAAAATGGCTTCCAACACTCTACTCAGCAAACTGGATGCAGTCTATCACAGTGCCATCCGTTTTGTCACTAAAGCACCTTATACTACCCACCACTGCGACTTGTATGCTCTAGTCGGCTGGCCCTCGCTACATATTCGTCGCCAGACCCACTGGCTCCAGGTCATCTACAAGTCTATGCTAGGTAAAGCTCCGCCTTATCTCAGCTCACTGGTCACGATGGCAACACCCATCCGTAGCACGCGCTCCAGCAGGTGTATCTCACTGATCATCCCTAAAGCCAACACCTCATTTGGCCGCCTTTCGTTCCAGTACTCTGCTGCCTGTGACTGGAACGAATTGCAAAAATCGCTGAAGTTGGAGACTTTCATCTCCCTCACCAACTTCAAACATCAGCTATCTGAGCAGCTAACCGATCGCTGCAGCTGTACATAGTCTATTGGTAAATAGCCCACCCTTTTCACCTACCTCATCCCCGTACTGTTTTTATTTATTTACTTTTCTGCTCTTCTGCACACCAATATCTCTACCTGTACATGACCATCTGATCTTTTATCACTCCAGTGTTAATCTGCAAAATTGTAATTATTTGCCTACCTCCTCATGCCTTTTGCACACATTGTATATAGACCCCCCCTTCGTTTTCTACTGTGTTATTGACTTGTTAATTGTTTACTCCATGTGTAACTCTTTGTTGTATGCTCACACTGCTATGCTTTATCTTGGCCAGGTCGCAGTTGCAAATGAGAACTTGTTCTCAACTAGCCTACCTGGTTAAATAAAGGTGAAATAAAAATAAAATAAAAATGTATGTATGTATGTATGTATGTATGTATGTATGTATGTATGTATGTATGTATGTATGTATGTATGTATGTATGTATGTATGTATGTATGTATGTATGTATGTATGTATGTATGTATGTATGTATGTATGTATGTATGTATGTATGTATGTATGTATGTTTCGACTGTTCTACCTGCGGCTATGGAACCCTGACCTGTTCACTGGACGTGCTACCTGTCCCAGACCTGCTGTTTTCAGCTCTCTAGAGACAGCAGGAGTGGTAGAGATACCCTGAATGATCGGCTATGAAAGCCAACTGACATTTACTCCTGAGGTGCTGACTTGTTACACACTCGACAACCACTGTGATTATTATTATTAGACCCTGCTGGTCATCTATGAACATTTGAACATCTTTGCCATGTTCTGTTATAATCTCCACCCGGCACAGCCAGAAGAGGACTGACCACCCCTCATAGCCTGGTTCTTCTCTGCGTTTCTTCCTAGGTTCCTGCCTTGCTAGGGAATTTTTTCTAGCCACTGTGCTTCTACACCTGCATTGCTTGCTTTTAGGGGTTTTATGCTGGGTTTCTGTACAGCACTTTGACATATCAGCTGATGTAAGAAGGGCTTTATAAATACATTTGATTTGATGAATATAAATACATATATTTACCCCAAAAATATATGTGGGATTGGAAATGATGCAGACAATTACATTGACGGAAGCTACAGTCTATCTGCAATGTTAAAGCTGATCTACCCCTAAAGAAAATATTTAAAAAATAAATTCCAAAAATGAAAAAGCATTCCGCTACTCTCATTGTTAGCATGTTTTCACCTGTGAAAATAAACTTGTGCCCCTGTAAAAATATGCTGTGTGTGTGAGGCCTACAGCCCCAGTGTAGTAGTTGAGCATTTATACATGCTCACTGGAAGACTAAACATCTCCCACCGAAGCTCTCACTCCAGCAGACCAATGTCTATCTGTCTGTTGGTCTGTCTGTGTTCTGCTGCATATTAGTAAATACATTTTTGTGTACGGTTGTATGGTTTTATGGTTGTATGGTTGTGTGTGTGTCAGTTTGCATCTGCATGCATATGTTTCTGTGCAAATATTTTTGTTTGTGTGTCAGACACCAGTAGTGTTGGCTAACCACACCTCCACCCAGCACCTGGCAGCTTTCTGGAGAGCATGCTGGACATATGCCACTGTCGTCATCGGTGAAAACCAACCTCTGAATGGGTGTGTGTGCTAGTGTCTATGGGTATAAATGCCGCACTACACTACCTTCTCCAGCTGATTGATGCCCTCCTCCACACAACATATGGAGGCCACCGCCCTCAGGGCGTGTGCGTAAAGGTCACTGAAGCAGTCCTGCCGGCAGATCTTAAACAGGGCCACCACAGCGCCCTCCTGTGGACAAACAAAACAACAACACCATTAGCATCATCATTCACATTAACATTAGCAGACAATAATAATTAGCAGACAATGCTTAACAAGCTAGCCTGAGCTTATGTTAAATTGATAGTCCCTCAAGCCAAATAGACTGTGCTAGCTCAAACCTTCCAATAGCCAAAAGTGCCCAAAAGACTTGCCAACAATTGACTATCCAACCAGGCCGAATAGTCAAGCCATTAGTGCTCAGTAGGCTTCCCAACCTGACAGGCTAGCCAGTGACTCAAGTTAACCCTAAGGTCTATGTCTGCGCCCTCATATTAAAAACATCCCCCAAAACAATCTGTCAGTTTAAGCTAGATATATCAGAGTTTTTTGCATTGGATGAGTCTCAATCCAACACATCTGCCTATGTAACTCTTCCACATCTGCCTATGTAACTCTTCCACATCTGCCTATGTAACTCTTCCACATCTGCCTATGTAACTCTTCCACATCTGCCTATGTAACTCTTCCACATCTGCCTATGTAACTCTTCCACATCTGCGGTGAAAGGTGACAGAGCTTGAGCGGTGTTTATCAGAACAGACATTTCATTACAAACCTTCTTTTTGTGGGGGACTATCTGTTGTTCCATGTAGTGAATCTTTTTTTTTATGTGTGTTTGTTTGGGATAAAAGCAGTAAGGCCCCAACATTTATTTCAAATATTTTTTTCATACATTTTTTTTATACTTCAAGGGGACTAAATATTCAAAATCAAATAGAAAAATGTACCTTCGTATGACCTTCTTAAAACAATTCCGTACAGCTTAATAGTACCCCACCCCTCCACCGGCTTAGACTCTTACGGGTTAATGGCCCAGTGCAGTCAAAAACGAGATATTTCTGTGTTTTATATATATATACAATTATGATAATGCTCCAGTGGAAGAGCTGTTTGAAAAAGACTGCCTGAAATTTCAGCCTGTTTTGGCAGGGTTGAGTTTTAGCCTTCCTGGTGACATCACCAGGCGATAAATGAGTTAATAGACCAATAAGAAAGAGCATCTCTGCCAATAACATTTCGTTTTCAGTTTTCCCCTCCTCACTCAGGCCATTCCCAGACAGTCCTAGCAAAAATCTTGCTTGAGAAATGTATCTTTGCTAAGAAGCTATTTTTGTTTATTTTTGACCATTTCATTTGAAAAGAATCACTGCAAGGTAATTAATTGTTACCCAGAAATGATTTGATAGACATAAAAACGATCTTTAAAGCTACAATAGGTAACTTTTGGGAGACCCGGCCAAATTGACGTAGAAATGTAAGTCCTAGATCTGTCATTCTCATTGAAACCAAGTATAAGCATTGGTAGATCTGTTCTGTGTGCGCATAAGTTGAGTTTTTGTATCTTTTGTTATCAGTTTTGCACACCAGCTTCAAACAGCTGAAAATACAATAGTTTTGTTTGTGGGAAATATATTTCACAGCGGTTTAGATGGGACAATGATTCTCTACACAAATTACTGTTTGTTGTGTCACATAAACTGACATTAGGCTAACTATTAAAATTTTAGCAACCAGGAAAATGTGCAATTTCTGCATAGTGCACCTTTAATAGTGTCTGTTTAATAAACTTGTTAATCATTATTCTCTTGTTTGATATGCTACCTATAATGGTTGTTTATCTGTTTTGAAATGCAGATTAGGGTAAAGGGCAATTCCACCACACATACAGCAAAAAACGTAATTCTGTTACCAAACTTTGCATCTGCACTGTTCTTCAAGTAAATGTGTTTTTGTAAAATGTCCTGTGGAAATTGTTAAAGATAGTCTTTGTGCATAGAGTTGTATGGTTGGATTAACTTAACAATCATAGATTTATGTCTGGCATATATTTTAAAGTGAGAAATCTTAGTCTCAGCATTAATATGTTAATATGGAATTGCCCCAAACAAACATAAGCAATCCGTAGTATCCACAAGCAGTCATTTCCTCTCGCAAAACCACTTGCTGACAAAATTCTATTCAACATGGAGATTGATAGAATGACCTGCAAGAAAAGGTCCTGTAACTACCGCCATTATTCTAATAAGACCCATTACAGGAGGTGCTGGTATGTCTCATGCACAGATAGGACCATAGCCAAGCCTGGAGTGGCTAATCGTCCTGCCCACTACACCCTCACCGCTCTTCCCTGATCTGCCCACACAATACAGTCCCTAGAAGACCAAAAGCACCATCCATTTTAGCCAATCCCTGAGCAGTATTCTTCATGACATTTTCCAACCATTCTAAAGAGAGCCACAGCCCCAAAACAAGTTATTCTTTTCCATTTCCTGGAGTCCTGTAATGCTTTCATTATTTTTCTGTGACGCAGGTGTTGTTAGCCTTCTCAGGTTAGCTATTTTAATTTAATTTCATTGAACTTTTATTTGACCAGGAAATCCCTTGAAATAAATAATATATGTTTTGACGAGACTGGTAACTGGTACCATTACAGTAAAATAGTGATGACAAAGGTAGGAAGGAGGTTTACCTATGCTTTATATCAAATCACATGTTATTCGTCACACGCTTCGTAAACAACAGGTGTGGACTAACAGTGAAATGTTTACATACGGTCCCTTCCGAACGATGCAGACAGAAAGAAAATAGAAAAATATTACAAAAGTAAAACATGTAATATTAAATGTAATAATAGATACACAATATGTAACAATAACTTGGCTTTATACAAGGAGTACCAGTACTGAGTCATGTGCAGGGGTACAAGGTAATAACTTGGCTATATACAAGGGGTACCAGTACTGAGTCAATGTGCCGGGGTACAAGGTTATTGAGGCACATATGTACATATAACTATGTTATATGCACACATATTTCTCTAAATCGGCCATGTTTGGAATCCTATGTTTGGAATCATCTCCAAAAGACGATTAAATTGGATGCTTTAAAGTCCCTCTGTAAATTCAGACAACTGACAGATGATTTTTATAATAATGGAGTATGTGTTTGTTTTAATTGACTGTGTTTTGTATCTATATATAGGTATTTAATGTGTATTTACTTATGTGTATCTATATGTGTATTTAATGTGTAAATTATCTTTATTTATGTGTATTTAATGTGTAAATTATCTTTATTTATGTGTATTTATATGTGTATTTAATGTGTAAATTATCTTTATTTATGTGTATCTATATGTGTATTTAATGTGTAAATTATCTTTATTTATGTGTATCTATATGTGTATTTAATGTGTATATTGTCTTCGTTTATGTGTATACATGCCTGTGGTACATGCTTCTTTTTTTGTATTGTACAGGGCTCATTTGTAAAAGACACATTAGTCTCAATATGATTTCCCTGTTGAAATAAAGGTAAATAAAATAATTAGATAGTAAACTGTAACAACAAGGTATGTGATGAGTTAAAAAAGTTGGTGCAAAAAGGGTCAATGCAGATAGTCCTGGTAGCTATTTGGTTAACTATTTAACTAACTATTTAGCAGTCTTATAGATTGTGGGTAGAAGCTTTTCAGGGTACTTTTGGTTCCAGACTTGGTGCATCGGTACTGCTTTCCGTGCAGTAGCAAGAGAACAGTCTATGACTTGGGTGGCTGGAAACTTTGACAATATTTAGGACCTTCCTCTGACACTGCCTGGTATAGAGATCCTGGATGGCAGAGAGTTCGGCCCCATTGAGAGCATCTGGACTGGCTGCATCACCACTTGTTAAGACAACTGCTTGGCATCCGACCTCAAGGCGCACCACACTGCCAGGTCACTGACCTCCTCCCTATAGACTGTCTCATCGTTGTCGGTGATCAGGCCTACCACTGTTGTGTCGTCAGCAAACTTAATGATGGCGTTGGAGTCGTGCTTGTCCACGCAATCGTGGGTGAACAGAGAGTACAGGAGGGGACTAAGCACGCACCCCTGAGGGGCCCCCGTGTTGAGAATCAACGTGGCATATGTGTTGTTGCCCACTCTTACCACCTGGGGGAGCGGCCCATCCGGAAGTCCAGGATCCAGTTGCAGTGGGAGATGTTTAGTCCCAGAGTCTATAGCTTAGTGATGAGCTTTGTGGGCACTATGGTGTTGAACGCTGAACTTTAGTCAATGAAAAACATAGTGACGTAGGTGTTCCTTTTGTCCAGGTGGGAAATGGCAGTGTGGAGTGCGATTGCGTCATCTGTGAATCTGTTGGGGCGGTATGCGAATCCAATTGGAATCTAATTATGATCTTGTCTCATTGTTGCAACTCCCCAACAGGCTCGGGAGAGGCGAAGGTAGAGTCATGCGTCTTCCGAAACATGTCCCGCCAAATCGTGCTTCTAAACACCACTTAACCCGGATGCCAGACGCAGCCATGTGTCAGAGGAAACACCGTCCAACTGATGACCGAAGTCAGCTTGCAGGCGCCAGGCCCGCCACAAGGAGTTGCTAGAACGCAATAAGCCAAGTAAAGCCCCCTGGACAAACCCTCCCCTAAAGCTGGGCCAATTGTGTGCCGCCCTGTGGGACTCTCAGTCATGCCCGGTTGTGATACAGCCTGGGATCGAACCCGGATCTGTAGTGACGCCTCTAGCATTTCGATGCAGTGCCTTAGACCTCTGCGCCACTTGGGAGGCCCAGGAATGATTTATTAAACCAACCAGAGATGCTGTATGAGGGAAGGTAGATGGGAGTGATAGATTAAACAGAGGCAGGCAGTCTGTGTGATCAATGCCCATTACTAATGGGAACTGACACTACTGATCTCATCTGGCAACAAGGAAGCTTGCTTTTGTGTGTAATGTGTAATGTGTAATGTGTGTGTGTGTGTGTGTGTGTGTGTGTGTGTGTGTGTGTGTGTGTGTGTGTGTGTGTGTGTGTGTGTGTGTGTGTGTGTGTGCGCGCGCATGTGTGCACTTGTGTTATGTTGATGGGCTGAGTCTCCCACCCGGAAGAGTCTTATCAAGTGAATCCTGGAAGCATCTGGTTGTCTAAAGACCACAGGGACGTAGTGTCTGGCCTGTCCCCTCTTATCTCTTGGAGCATATGACTATGTAGCTGTAGAGATGTACTGTATATGTATAGTATGGTAGGTAGGTGGGTGGGTGGTAGGTTGGCAGGACTGATTGCCCAATCCTAAACCGATCCTTAGCTCCTTTACAGTCTGCAAGGAAGAGTGAACATGGATTTACAGGGGCCCGTGGATCTGTTTGGGATTGGGCCAATGGTTCATGTGGAGGGATGGGGAAGTGGATGGCCAAGAGAGGTGGAACTGTGTGAACATGGGGACTGTAGCAGGGTCATGTTCATTAGGCACCACAGTTGCATGAACAAACAAAAAAAATCAGTTATGTCCCTAATGAACACGGCCCAGAACATCATCCCCTCAGATGACCGTTATCCTACGTATATGCAGACAGAGGGGTGTGTCTGTCTGAGGGGGTGTGTCTGTCTGAGGGGGTGTGTCTGTCTGAGGGGGTGTGTCTGTCTGAGGGGGGGTGTCTGTCTGAGGGGGTGTGTCTGTCTGAGGGGGTGTGTCTGTCTGAGGGGGTGTGTCTGTCTGAGGGGGGGGTGTCTGTCTGAGGGGGTGTGTCTGTCTGAGGGGGTGTGTCTGTCTGAGGGGGTGTGTCTCACCTTAGCGATGATTCTGCAGAGCTGCGGGCCATCCTGGGTGAGGGAGAGCAGGTTGCTGATGTCACTGCCTATGGTGTACACACTGTCTGACGACTCAATCTTCCTGATCAGGATCTGGAGAGGACCACCGGCACACAGACACAAACACACATGAGTGCCATGACAAAACCACGGAACATTGAGACATCTCTAGAACTAATTAATGATACTATTATGGATATTTAAACTGAGCGTAAATGAATGATCTGAATAAGGGTTACATTTTCTATTGAACTCAATATGCAATTCGTTAATACCAGTTCATCAGTGGTGGAAAAAATACCCAGTTATTATACTTGAGTAAAAGTAAAGATACCTTAATAGAAAATGACTCAAGTTAAAGTGAGTCACCCAGTAAAGTACTACTAATGTAAAAGTCTAAAAGCATTTGGTTTGAAATATAGTTAAGTATTAAAAGTCCATTTAATTGCTAAAATATACTTAAGTATCAAAAGTAAAAATAATTTCAAATTCCTCATATTAAGCCAACCAGACGGCACTATTTTCTTGTTTTTAAAATGTACTGATTGCCAGGGGAACACTCCAACACGCAAATATAATTTACAAACTAAGCATTTGTGTTTAGTGATTCCGCCAGATCAGAGGCGGTAGGGAAGACCAAGGATGTTCTCTTGATAAGTGTCACGTTCTGACCATAGTTCTTGTGTGTTTTCCTTGTTTTAGTGTTGGTCAGGACGTGAGCTGGGTGGGCATTCTATGTTGTGTGTCTAGTTTGTCTGTTTCTGTGGTTGGCCTGATATGGTTCTCAATCAGAGGCAGGTGTTAGTCATTGTCTCTGATTGGGAACCATATTTAGGTAGCTTGTTTTGTGTTGGGGTTTGTGGGTGATTGTGTTTTCTGCACCAGTTAGGACTGTTTTGGTTTTCACGTTTATTGTTTTGTATTCTGTTCATGTTGAGTTACCTTATTAAAATAACATGAACTCTAACCACGCTGCGTTTTGGTCCGCCTCTCCTTCCCAGGAAGAAAGCCGTTACAATAAGTGCGTAAATTTGACCATTTTCCTGTCCTACTAAGCATTCAAAATGTAAAATGGTCAGAGGGAGGTGTTCTCTCATTTGTGTCTGGAAATAGCTAGCAAGCTAGCCAACGTTAGCCAGTTAGCTTGGGTGCTTGACTGCCGTTGTGAGGCCAGAACGCTCGGATCAACCTTACTCGTGAATTTACCATCAGACAATCTGACAACGCTCTGAATTTACAAATGCCCAGAGGGCACTCTGAGCGCACTCCAGATTGAATTTACGGACCCACTCTTAAGTACTTCACACCACTGCAGTTCATACTGTTGTGATAATTTATTATAATTAATTTTTTATTAGTTTTATTCCACCTTTATTTAACCAGGTAGGCTAGTTGAGAACACCTTTATTTAACCAGGTAGGCTAGTTGAGAACACCTTTATTTAACCAGGTAGGCTAGTTGAGAACACCTTTATTTAACCAGGTAGGCTAGTTGAGAAACAAGTTCTCATTTACAACTGCGACCTGGCCAAGATAAAGCAAAGCAGTGCGACAAACAACAACACAGAGTCACACATGGAATAAACAAGCATACAGTCAATAACACAATAGAAAATAAAGTCTATATACAGTGTGTGTAAATGGCGTGAGGAGGTAGGCAATAAATAGGCCATAGTAGCGAAGTAATTACAATTGAGCAAATTCACACTGGAGTGAATCGAGTAGAAAGTCTAAATCGAGTAGAAAGTCCAATGAAATCTCTATTGGTTTTCATTATTCCAAACCAGCGATACAGGAATGATGTAATCACCTATTATAGTGGCTATATTAAACTGGGCAAATGTTTACCTTTGTACTCACCCTTCCTGAACTGTGCTAGTTGGTTTTTAGTATAACAATACATCAGGGAGACTTATGGGCTAGTCAGGAATGGGAAAAATTGTGGTGTGTGTGTGTGTGTGTGCGTGCGTGCGTGCGTGCGTGCGTGTGTGTATCAAACACATCAGGAATGAATAAGGCTACACACTCGGATGCAGGAACACGGATGAAATCGTATATGACACTACCGTCCGTTTTTGGCTGTCAAATGTCAACTATTTTCGGACGTGTTTGTTCTTCAAAAGACTAACCGTTTGTTCGGGAATGAAAGAGCCTTGGCTCCACTTGAAGTTCTTAAACACAAAATACCAAAATACCAAAATACCATGCATGCCGGCAACTCAATCATCTAGCTTGCAGACGACACTACAGTGGTAGGCTTGATTACCAACAACGACGAGACGGCCTACAAGGAGGAGGTGAGGGCCCTCGGAGTGTGGTGTCAGGAAAATAACCTCACACTCAATGTCAACAAAACAAAGGAGATGATCGTGGACTTCAGGAAACAGCAGAGGGAGCAGCCCCCTATCCACATCGACTTACAGTAGTGGAGAAGGTGGAAAGTTTTAAGTTCCTCGGCGTACACATCACGGACAAACTGAAATGGTCCACCCACACAGACAGTGTGGTGAAGAAGGCGCAACAGCGCCTCTTCAACCTCAGGAGGCTGAAGAAATTTGGCTTGTCACTGAAAACACTCACAAACTTTTACAGATGCACAATCGAGAACATCCTGTCGGGCTGTATCACAGCCTGATAAGGAAACTGCTCCGCCCACAACCACAAGGCTCTCCAGAGGGTAGTGAGGTCTGCACAACGCATCACCAGGTGGAAACTACCTGCCCTCCAGGACACCTACACCACCCGATGTCACAGGAAGGCCATAAAGATCATCAAGGACAACAACCACCCGAGCCACTGCCTGTTCACCCCGCTATCATCCAGAAGGCGAGGTCAGTACAGGTGCATCAAAGCAGGGGCCGAGAGACTGAAAAACACCTTCTATCTCAAGGCCATCAGACTGTTAAACAGCCACCACTAACATTGAATGGCTGCTGCCAACATATTGACTCAACTCCAGCCACTTTAATAATTACAAATTGGATGTAATAAATGTATCACTAGTCAATTTAAACAATGCCACTTTATATAATGTTTACATACCCTACATTACTCATCTCATATGTATATACTGTACTCTATACCATCTACTGCATCTTGCCTATGCCGTTCGGCCATCGCTCATCCATATATTTATATGTACATATTCCCATTCATTCCTTTACACTTGTGTTTATTAGGTAGTTGTTGGGGAATTGTTAGATTACTTGTTAGATATTACTGCACGTTCGGAACTAGAAGCACAAGCATTTCGCTACACTCGCTACATCTGCTAACCACATGTATGTGACCAATGAAATGTGGATTTGATTTGTGTTGAAGGCCTAATTATGACTAAAAAAGAGAGTTATGGGTGTGGTCAAAGCCTCATACCTGGATCTCGTTGGCCAGGGCCATGTCAATCATGTGGCTGAATGAATCGCTGACATCAGTGAGAATCTCGTTAATGGCCTCTCTCATGGACTTCAGGAAGAATTCGTCCTCAGTATGAAGGCATCTGTAGAAGAGAGGGTTTGGATAAGCCTTGAACATAAACACTTATGTGAGCTACTGTATTCAAATGTGTACGACAATATTCAGAAGTCATATTAGAAGGTTTTGTATGAATGTTTTACTTCTCTGTTATGGTGGTCAGCTCCATGCACTTCTCAAGCAAAGACTTCTCATACTGCACTCAAAGAGGAGGAACACACATTTCAGGTTACAATGAGACAAACATTAGACACACACAGAAAGTAGAACACCCACACAAAGCAGAAAATAATGTCATTCTCCAATTAGTGGTCATCCCTTTATGCACACACAGAGAACCGCACAAAATGTCCTGTGGGATGAGTAGCTGTATGTAACAGAAGCAGAACTTCCACAGCATCATTTTAAAATGGATGAAGTGAGTACTAAGTATCATACAATGCAACTGTGAGTCCACTTGACAGGAAACCTGCACAAACTACTGGAGGGAGAGGCTCATCAGAGGCAGCTAATTTCTTCAACAGCCCGTCCAAGATGGAACCAGACAGGGGGCTCTCAGAGACTCGTTTTCATATTATTTTAGTCCGAATTTTGCTCTTGGCATGAATAGCTTATGTGATGTGTAATAGTGAACATTTACATAAGGCCAATGTTCAAATGTACAGCAGAGAAGAAGCTAAACAACCTAAATCCTGACTCCTATCGCTCATACAAATCCTGACTCCTATCGCGCATACAAATCCTGACTCCTATCACGCATACAAATCCTGACTCCTATCGCTCATACAAATCCTGACTCCTATCGCGCATACAAATCCTGACTCCTATCGCTCATACAAATCCTGACTCCTATCGCTCATACAAATCCTGACTCCTATCGCGCATACAAATCCTGACTCCTATCACGCATACAAATCCTGATTCCTATCACGCATACAAATCCTGACTCCTATCGCGCATACAAATCCTGACTCCTATCGCGAATACAAATCCTGACTCCTATCGCGCATAAAAATCCTGACTCCTATCACGCATACAAATTCCTAACTTTATTCTGTAGTCCATAGGTTACATTATCAAACCACGTCTTTCGCCTATGCATGTCAAAATACAGCTAAAACATTTCCCTCGCTACTCTGTCTCGTATTGCTGCTTCGGTAGAGAATGTGTGATCAACAAACTGTATGAAGGCAGATATTAGAGTTGGTCCCCGTTAAGATACATTGATATTTAAACCATATCCTCTCTTCATCTCCCCGTTATTCATGAGCTGCACTGCTATCTGTATAATCATCAACTCCATCTAGCCAAATAGAGGAGATATTCTGTCATTAGTTGGAGGAGGTTATCAAGCTTAGCAACTTTGGTCATTTGACTTTTTTTTGACTGCTGTTTTTATTTTTTATTTAACTAGGCAATTCAGGTAAGAACAAATTATTATGACGGCCTACCCCGACCAAACCCTCCCCCGAACGACGCTGGGCCAATTGTGCAGCGCCCTACGTGACTCCCGATCACGGCCAGTTGTGATACAGCCCGGGATCGAACCAAGGTCTGTAGTGACACATCTAGCACTGAGATGCAGTGCCTTGACCGCTGCGCCACTCTGGAGTTAAAAGGTTTCTGTGATTTGATGATGCTACAGCCTACTCGGAGTGCGTCCTGAGCGCACTCTGCACAGCCTACTCGGGGTGCGTCCTGAGCGCACTCTGCACAGCCTACTCGGGGTGCGTCCTGAGCGCACTCTGCACAGCCTACTCGGGGTGCGTCCTGAGCGCACTCTGCACAGCCTGCTCGGGGTGCGTCCTGAGCACACTCTGCACAGCCTACTCAGGGTGCGTCCTGAGCGCACTCTGCACAGCCTACTCGGGGTGCGTCCTGAGCTCGGGGTGCGTCCTGAGCGCACTCTGCATTCAAATAGCCTACTGCTGAAATGTGCTGAATTCATTGAGGAACATGTCCTGATTTTATGAACGACCTGTTTCACAATTCACAACAATGTAATTAGTGATCAAAGATAATTAACTCATTATTACTAAATATCAGTTTCATTTGCTCTGAAATCTTTACATAGTCTTATTTGGGGAGAACCCTGGCATAGTGACCATATTTTGGTTTTGAACCGTTTTAAATGGGGACTTCCGATTTTGCAGTATTTCCAGGGACTCTCTGGATAATATCTGAATTATTCCCGGTATTGAAACCTCCCTCCCTCCCTCCCTCCCTCCCTCCCTCCCTCCCTCCCTCCCTCCCTCCCTCCCTCCCTCCCTCCCTCCCTCCCTCCCTCCCTCCCTCCCTCCCTCCCTCCCTCCCTCCCTCCCTCCCTCCCTCCCTCCCTCCCTCCCTCCCTCCCTCCCTCCCTCCCTCCCTCCTCCTACCCAGACCAGTCCACTTCTCCCTCCATTCTCACCTTCTGCATCTCTGAGGGGGTGTTACGGGCGGCGCTATACTCGTGCACCAGCGAGCGCACGTGGCAGTTGGCCCGGATGGCCGTGCTGTGGACCCGCTGCCAGCGGCCCTTCTCCAGCCGCTGGAACATCTTGCCCAGCTCCGTGCTGACCACCAGCGCCCGCCGCAGCAGCGTCTGCAGGTTGTCGCGGGCCACGTGGTCCCGCGTGGCCACGATGAGCTCACCCTGCGCATCCTCCTCCACGCCAATGGCCTTGGCCTGCAGAACACACATGCACTCCACCTCCGTCATGTGACGCAGGTCCTCCATCCAGCGCTGCACCGAGTCCACCTGGAGTGAGTGCATCCTGCTGCTCATACACACACACACGTGCGTACAGATACACATATATACATACACACGATACAGCACACACACAGGCAAGATTGGTTTAGAGCATGTACTTTGGGTGGCCATGACAGAGATGGCAGCACTGAGACATATTTGTAACTTGTCCCAATATCGTTACTCTAATGAAACAAGCATACTGGAATATCCTCAAATGGGCCGATGCTGTTTGAATCCAGGTGTTTTTCTTTTTTATCTTTTAGCCTAACCATTGCATTAACCATTCGCTAGCATGCCTAAACCTAACCTTAACCTAACATGCGCTTGCATTTACTGTAAACTAGCGAATCTGAATTTCTTTATGGTTCTATTATGAGACCAAGTTGACCCTTAGATATCCATACACAATGTCTAGTTCACTGCCCATGAAATGAGATCTCATCATTGCTGCACTATCCTT
This sequence comes from Oncorhynchus kisutch, assembly GCF_002021735.2. Classification (NCBI taxonomy): domain Eukaryota; kingdom Metazoa; phylum Chordata; class Actinopteri; order Salmoniformes; family Salmonidae; genus Oncorhynchus; species Oncorhynchus kisutch. The sequence goes on along the minus strand of NC_034183.2, from coordinate 10,460,611 downwards.
TAGTTGCTTTCCCCAACAGCAGCCCAGTTTTCAAATGAATTACCCAGGCATCTCAAAATCAATAGCGTGGGAGTGAGGTCAACTACCCACCAATAACTGGTGGTGTTAGGAATCATTAGTTAAAACCTATCGTTTCACCATGTTGGAGAGACTGCATTATCCACTGGGTCGAACAGGCCAAACACTTCTTTCTCTTCAGGTTTATTGAACCTAATGAATATGGGCTTAAAGGAGGCTTCCTGGGAGTTTCCCTGGATGAGTGAAATCAACACAGCGTTAAGGAGGCTGAGAGGTTGATCGCTACAACGCCCTCCTCTGCTTTGAGTTAACAAGGGGGGGAGGTTCACAAATCTATATTCTACACTAAACTCAGGCTATCTGACATGCATGGAAAATGCAGAGTCAACGGGTAGAACTACATATTGCATCAGATGGAATATCTGCCTCCTGTGTTGACAGAGATCTCTAATGATACCTCGTTCTCACTGGGTCATAAACGGAAGCTTCATTATGTGTGACCTATAAACAAACAATTTCCAATTTCTATAGTCAAAGCCTAATTCATAGCTGAATTGCAGTAGGGACCATGGTAATGATGCTCTATTTGGCCATGTTTTTTATTGACCCTTAGGAACACGTATCGAGTTTCAGCTTTTAACAGAGACCTATGTAAACATCATTGTGCCATTAAGAAGGCACAATTCCAATCAAGAGTATTTTAAACATCAGCCAGCACTGAGGGTCTGTTTACTAAAGAAAGTAATCCATTGGTTTTATGAGGTCCCAAGTGGGGTGATATCTGATTTCCCCAGACTATTGTTTTAGGAGGACTGGAATGAAAATCATCCAAAGAGACATAACTGAATATATCTCCTTTGGAATATGGCTATTAGAATGTGTACTGTTTGATATAGTTGATGGTTAAAACAACTATACACAACTATAGGCATTATCCCTTTCTCTCTTTGTCTCTCGCTCCCATTCTCCCTCTCTTTCTCTCTCCCTCTCTCTCCCATTCTCTCTCCCATTCTCTCTCTCTTTCTCTCTCCCTCTCTCTCCCATTCTCTCTCCCATTCTCTCTCTCTTTCTCTCTCCCTCTCTCTCCCATTCTCTCTCCCATTCTCCCTCTCTTTCTCTCTCCCTCTCTCTCTCTTTCTCTTTCTCTCTTCTGTTCTATCTCCTGTTCTCTCTCGCTCTCACACACACACACACACACACACACACACACACACACACACACACACACACACACACACACACACACACACACACACACACACACACACACACACACACACACACACACACACACACACACCACACAAACCAAGCCATGTCAACAAAATAAAATCAGAACTCTATTCCCGCACTTTGAGAATCGACATCTCCACCATCCTGCCACTCTTCTCCTCAGTGCAGAGGTGGGATGACGTGGGGATGAGTAAGTCAGCTGTAAGCAGAGATTTCAGACGTCATCCATAATAAGGAGGATCACCAGTTCAAATACCTATCCCCCAAACCCACTCAATTTGGAGAGGAGAGATGCTCTCAATTGTTTCCTAATGAACAGGGGTGGTACTCTCAAGGTCAAAGGTCACACTCTCAATAAGTATCATGTGATTGATTTCCTCCATTGGGAGAGACATGAGGAAAATAGGAGCCGCTCTTGAGGGAAATCAAGCAGCTCTCACTCGCTCAACTCAAACCTGGGCCTTTTTTCCTCATGTGAACTTTTCATTTCTGTTGCACCTTGTCTCTCGGGCAAAAGTAAAAATATAAAAGGTTTCCTTTGATGGTCCAGATAGAGCTGTGGATGCCAATAGTGACCCAGCTAATTAGCCCTGTAGAGCTGTGGATGCCAATAGTGACCCAGCTAATTAGCCCTGTAGAGCTGTGTGTATTTGTGTGTCCACCTGCTAATGGTTTGATGGTGCACCCGTCTTCATGACGCAGACACAGCCATGGCAGCTGAAAACTGCAACCCAGCAGGTCACCCCAACAATCAGGTGAGCAGCACCCCGCCTGGACCCCCCTCTCAACGGTGGGCACTAATTAGTCATGTGTCACAGGTGACGGGAGATTGGAAGGGTCAGGGGATTTAATTGCCCACCATTTGTATCACAAACCTTGCAGATACCCTAACAACATTTCACCAGCTGAACATGACTCATTTTTGTATAAAAACAAAACAAAAAATAAAACAGGAAAAAGTCCACGTTTGGATGTGTAGTGCAATACTCCTGCCATGTTTATATCTAATGCTGTCAATGATCATCCTAACGTTTGCTGAAAGAAATGACTGTATATAATTCCTGCTACAATTTGTGATTATCATCATGTGATCTGAAGTTATTCTAAGGTTCTGTCAGGAAATGTGATCAATGAACAGTGTATTTGCTTAAAAACCCACAATGGCACAAAGACACAGTATAAGTCCAGAGGAACCAGGGAAAGTCACCTGGGGGGACCAGGGAGAGTCATTTAGACAGTGGATGGAGAGTAGACACACTCGAAGACGCAGTGACAGAAATACAGAGCTGGAGAGATAGGGCCCCGTTGTAAGCCAGCTTCCGGAGCCTGGAAAACTATGGGTTGAGATACTTGAAAAGGGGCAGGATTCATGAAGGTTCATCCTCCCTATTATTCTATATAAAAATCACTAAACCCTATTCGCACAGGATTACTATACAACTGTATTACTATTGAAACGTTGGTTATGTGATTATTACCACAGCATATCTGTTTTTCCAGAGGATGATTCAGACTGGATTCGATTTTCCAAACTGCCCCCGTGTATTTTTTTTTTCTCTCTTTCAAAATGGACTGTTATGATGGAACCGTGGAGGCTGTTCTAGGTGTGAAGATATTTTATCTTGTTCAGGAGCAGAATGACAGATTTTTACCTTGTCAGCTCAGGGATTCAATCTTGCAACCTTTTGGTTACTAGTCCAACGCGCTAACCACTAGGCTACCTGCTGCCCCTGAAGAAGGCAAACAATAATAATATGCATGTCAGTCTCTCCTTGCTCAAAGTGGAGGAGAGATTGACTTCATCACTACTTGTATTTGTGAGAGGTATTGACATGTTGAAATGACTGTTTAAATGACTAGCACACAGCTCATACATCTGTGCATACCCCACAAGACATTCCACCAGAGGTCTCTACACAGTCCACAAGTCCAGAACAGACTATGGGAGGTGCACAGTACTATATAGAGCCATTACTACATGGAACTCTATTCCACATCAGGTAACTGATGCAAGCAGTAGAATCAGAATTTAAAAGGTAATGTGACTAGTCCACACTTCTGCTAATAGGAATCTCTATTGTACCATGTGTGTCAATGTCTGGTTTGCATGAATGTCACCATGTTACGTCTGGCACCACATATATACTGAACAAAATTATAAACTCAACATGTAAAGTGTTGGTCCCATGTTTCATGAGCTAAAATAAAAGATCCCAGAAATGTTCCATATGCACAAAAAGCTTATTTCTCTCAAATTTTGTCCACAAATTTGTTTACATCCATGTTTGTTAGTGAGTATTTGTCTTTTGCCAAGATAATCCATCCACCTGACAGGTGTGGCATAACAAGAAGCTGATTAAACAGCATGACCACACAAGTACACCTTGTGCTGGGGACAATAAAAGGCCATTTCAAAATGTGCCGTTTTGTTACACAACACAGATGCCACAGATGTCACAAGTTTTAAAGGGATTGTGCAATTGGCATGATGACTGCAGGACTGTCCACCACAGCTGTTGTTTATGTATTTATTTCAATTGACTGATTTCCTGACATGAACTGTAACACAGTCAAATATTTTCAATTGTTGCATGTTCCATTTTATATTTTTGTTCAGTATAAATATTGAGATACCACAGAAGAACCACATTAAAAAAGGACAGAGTGTGGGCTCAATGAGCTGAGATTTTGAAGGTCCTTGTGGCTTTGGAACAGCAGAGGAAAAGGATGTATTCCTATTGGGTTCAGAACATTAAATACACATGAAAAACATTACACCACGTTGGAAAACAGCCTTTGCCACAATAGCAGCGGTTAAGCTGGGAGGCTCCAGATGAATAATAAAGAAATGTCTGCCTGTCCTTTTCCCAAAGTTTCCTGTTTATATACAGTAAAGGAAGAGATGCTTCGGCCTATCCCAAGAGAGAGATAGAGATATGCCAGCGACATGCATTTCATTATGTTAGATGGCTACTGCGTCTGCTATGCTGATCTAGACTCAGAGAAGGAGGTTAGTTTGTTCATTTTCAATCAGAATATTTTGTACAAAGATACACATTATATTGTTAGATTATAAGAGTAACTCTGGTAGACCGGAAACATTCTTCATCACCTCAAATTCAACTGTCAGTTGGAGTCAGTCGGAGCGCTGGTGCACACTGCCTTCATATCATAGGCTTGCAGTAGATAAATCTTAATAACAGCCAAAACTTAACAAAACTTCACAAAAAGGTTCAAAACTTTACTAAGGTAATAGCAAAAGTAAGTTAAGCCGTTGTTTATAGGGAAAATAAGAACAGAAGAGCAATTGTAAAACAGGGGGAAAATAAAAATCTGTCGTTCTGCCCTTGAACACCCACTGTTCCTAGGCTGTCGTTGAAAATAAGAATTTGTTGTTAGCGGACTTGCCTAGTTAAAAAAGGTGGACCATCCCTTTCCAGCAAGCAAATTTCAATCTGACCCTAATAAAATGGGATTGAGAGGCCATTGTTTATAGGGAATAGCAGGCTATTATAGTTCATTTGGAACTAAATTTGGACAACGGAATGAAATATGGTTTAAACCTTGACAAAAGTTCTGAACAGCAATAGACCAACAAAGGCAAGTGACTACCCTACCTAACAAATTACAGAAATTACACTGATTTAGAACAGATCACCTTTTTGATGATTGACACACCCACACACCCTGTTGTTTTAGGTCTCCGCTGGTTGAGTTGGATTAACCTTGTTATATTCTGGTCCGAGAGGAGACTGCTGGGTTGGTCGCAGGAGTGTCAGAGGAGGTGTCTCGCGATGTCTGTCAACACCACAACGGTGGAAAGTCCAGACCACCGAGGCTCCACGCCTGCCTCCTCATCGCCCCTGGGACTGTGCCATTGACCGTCTGTCTGACGCAGCCCTCTCGAGAGGACACGTCTATCCCCTGTGCGGAGACCGAGGCCATGGAGACCTACGTACAGGAGAGACTCCAGCAGGGTTTTTTCCGCCCCTCTACATCACCAGCTTCCTCAAGCTTATTTTTTGTTAAGAACAAAGATTGGGGACTGCGCCCCTGCATTGATTATCGAACACTGAATAATAAAGCCACCGTTAAGTTCAGCTATCCTTTACCCCTCATCCCAACCATCATCGAACAAATGCATGGGGCACAGTACTTCACGAAACTGGACTTGAGGAGCACCTACAATCTGGTGCTCATTCGTGCAGGCTACGAATGGAAAACTACCTTTTCCACAACCACAGGCCACTACGAGTATCTCGTAATGCCTTTTGGCCTGTCTAATGCTTCTTCAGTCTTCCAGGCCTTTATTATCAAAGTGTTTTGGGACATGCTGGGACGGGGCGTAGTGGTTTATATAGACAACATTTTGGTCTATTCTGCTGACTGCGCCCAGCATGTCTCATTAGTCAGATCTGTGCTGGGAAGACTGTTGGAGCATGATCTACATGTTAAACAAGAGAAATGTTTGTTTTTCCAGCGGTCCTTGTCCTTTTTGGGCTACCTCATATACACAGAGGGAGTGGAGATTTAGGAGCAACGCGTCAGCGCAGTCAGGACATGGCCCACCTCCAACTCCGTGAAAGCAGTCCAGCGATTCCTGGGGTTCGCCAACTATTTTCGGAGGGCCATCTGGGGCTTTTGACCTCTCTACTGAGAGGATGTCCCCAGCGGCTTCATTGGACGGCGGAGGCGGAGAGGGTGCTCGAGACACTGGCAGCTAAGCATCGATCATCATGTCACCAGAATAAGACCCTCCATATTTATTGAAAGGAGCATCAACCTCATCACTGTGCACTTCCACCACTCTGTGAAGTTAATCATTTATTCAATCTGTAGCCTAATAAACTGCATGCTTTCCCATGATGTCAGGCCATCTTCTATCTGACATGTAGGCTACTTAACTGCATAAAAAGGTTGGATGGAAACCTGGCTAATGGGGTGGCAGGGTAGCCTAGTGGTTAGCATTGGGCTAGTAACCGAAAGGTTGCAAGTTCAAATCCCCGAGCTGACAAGGTACAAAATCTGTTGTTCTGTCCCTGAACAGGCAGTTAACCCACTGTTCCTAGGCCGTCATTGACAATAAGAATTTGTTCTTAAATGACTTGCCTAGTTAAATAAAATAAATAATGTCAAGCCATTTTGACGATGCTGGAATTTTGGATGAACGTGCGCATGCCTACAGGAGACTTTTGAAGTAGCCTAATCAGATAAAACATTGTAACTGGTTGTGTTTATGCCACATGTAAAAAGTAATACATTTAAAAGTTAAATTATAAATATTTAGGCTATATTGAAGCGTTCTAGGTGTGCAAGGAATATCCACTCAGATTGGAGAGAGCTAGGCTCAGAGCTAGGCTTTCCCGAATAACTGAGCCTGCTGGGACAGAGCATATGTGACCACATTATTTTAGGATGACTTGGAAGAATGATAATCTGAAACAGACAGCGCATTCAGTATCAGAAGTAAGAATCCAGCCACACTGGCCTTCTACTGTGCCTTTCTAGACCTTATAAACTATCGAGTAGACAGACAACAGATCCAAATCGAATGAAACATTCAAATCACAGGGCTTTTACGCTGTTATTCAAATGACAATTTCACTGCAGCCTAGAGTAGAATGTTGCACTCACATAGGCTACTATAGTCTAGGGAGGATACTTGTATTGTCCCCATACAAGATCAAAAGGGGGGATTTTTGAGCTGTGTTAAATGTCTTCATTGTTCTTTCACGACCAATGATGCACCTGGCCTGTCCTCTGCCTATCAGCTATTCCTATTTGATCTTGTCGATTCATATTGAAAATGTATGCAGCTTTGAATGCTTTTATATGTGTTACGATTGCTAGTTAGCCCATTGCAGATCTGGACAAACGGTCCACCAGCCATTATTTTCACTATGAATGGTGGCTATAGGCCAGGATAGGCTGGTAGACCAGTAGACTATACTGACCTGGATTGGATACCTGTGGTATAGTAAAAGTTAGCACATGGAAAACCATAGGGCATAAGGGATGTACCAAAACACCTTGATATAGGGGAGGAGCATGCAAGCTGAGGAGGAAATGTGGCCACGATGGTTAGAAATTACATAGTAAAACCTACTAAAGAATGAATGTCAACCACGGGAAGAAAAAAACCCACACTACCCTCCCCTTTGCCCCAATAAAACACCACACAACCCTCTCCAAAGCAAAAAAATAAGTTTGACAACCCTCAGCTATTTTGGACCACTCCTCCCCCTAGTAAATTGCAATCTGGCTCTTAGATGGTAGGGTAAGTTTTTATATTATGTGTCACAAAATATAATGTATTTATACACCAGTCCAGTTTGTGGCGGTAATACAACATTGAATGCGAACCTCCATAAATCCTCACCGAAGACGAATGTGTTTAAGGGTTAACATCTGAACAACTGACTGCCAATCTGTTTTATGTCACTTATATAAATAAGATGAAGCATATGTACGAAGTTTAACTCCTTTTAAATGAAATTTTGGGGGATTTAGAAGGTTTTCAATGGAGTGTGTTTTTAAAGCATTTAAGGGCACAGTGACGAGTCCCAAATCCTGACCAATCCAGAATTCAAAGTGAGGCTGTTTTCTCCTCTAGAGAAAGGAATCCTGAAGTAAGTCCAGTACTTTTGAATGTGAATTACAGCCTGCTCCACGTTAATAAGTGAGGTTTGCTGCATGCACTCCTCCTGAAGGAACACATGGGGGGTAAAAATTCCCTGCCCCGGGGCAGACATCAGACTTCCAGATGTTTCCTTCAGCACAGAGTAGACTGACAGCTGTAATGGGCTCTATATACTCCCCTCGCAAACAGTAATCCTATGCACGCTAGCACACATAACGTCAACTCTCAGCACTTCTAATGTGACCAGCCCCAATGCTCCTCCGTCTTTTCCCCCTGTCCCGCTACAAAGTTTCTCCCTGCAGCCGGTTACTGAGTCTGAGGTGCTAAAGGAGCCCCTTAAACTTGTGGCCCCAAAAAAACATCTGGGTCAGATGGTTTAGATCCTTTCTTCTTTAAAGTTGCAGCACTTATCATTGCCAAGTCTGTCTCTGATCTGTCTGTCCTCTGTGGGGAGGTTCCCATTACTTGGAAGGCAGATACGTTGCATCCTTTATTTAAAGGGGGAGATCAAGCTGATCCTAACTGTTAATTGGTCAATTTCTATTTTGCCCTGTTTATCAAAAGTCTTCAAAAGACTTGTCAATAATATTCTGGCTTTCTTGATGTCTATAGTATTTTCTCTGGTATGCAATCTGGTTATGGATGTGTCACTGCAACCTTGAAGGTCCTAAATGATGTCACCATTCCTCTTGATTCTAAGCAATGTTGTACTACTATTTTTATTGACTCTGCCAAAGCTTTTGATATGGTTGGCCATTCCATTCTTGTGGGCCAGCTAAGAAGTATTGGTGTCGCTGAGGGGTCTTTGCTGCCTGTCACCAAGGGAGTACCCCAAGGCTCGATCCTAGGCCCCAGGCTCTTCTCAAATTACATCAACAACAACAGCTCAGGCAGTAGGAAGCTCTCTCGTCCATTTATATGAAGATGATACAGTCTTATACTCAGCTGGCCCCTCTCCGGATTTTGTGTTAAAGGCTCTACAGTAAAGCTTTCTTAGTGTCCAACATGCTTTCTCTGCCCTTATCCTTGTTCTGAACATCTCCAAAACAAAGGTCATGGGGTTTGGTAAGAAGAATGCCCCTCACCCCACAAGTGTGATTACTACCTCTGAGGGTTTAGAGCTGGAGGTAGTCACCTCATACAAGTACTTGGGAATACGGCTAGACGGTACACAGTCCTTCTCTCAGCACATATCAAAGTTGCAGGCTAAGGTTAAATCTAGACTTGATTTCCTCTATTGTAATCGCTCCTCTCTCACCCCAGCTACCAAACGAACCCTGATTCAGATGACCATCCTACCCAAGCTAGATTACGGAGACGTAATTTATAGATCGGCAGGTAAGGGTGCTCTCAAGCGGCTAGATGTTCTTTACCATTTGGCCATCAGATTTGCAACCAACGCTCCTTATAGGACACATCACTGCACTCTATACACCTCTGTAAACTAGTCATCTCTGTATACCCAACGCAAAACCCACTGGTTGATGCTTATTTATTAAACCCTCTTAGGCCTCACTCCCCCTTAAAACCCTCTTAGGCCAAGACCCCCTAGATATCTACTGCAGCCCTCATCCTCCACATATAACACCTGTTCTGCCAGTCACATTCTGTTAAAGGTCCCCAATGCACACACCTCTCTGGGTCGCTGCTCTTTTTCAGTTTGCTGCAGCTAGCGATTGTAACGAGCTGTAAAAAACACTCAAACTGGACAGTTTTATCAATTCAATTCAATGGGCTTTATCCCCATCTCTTCATTCAAAGGCTCAATCATTGACACTCTTACTGACACTTGTGGCTGCTTCACGTGATGTACTGTTGTCTCTACCTTCTTGCCCTTTGTGCTGTTGTCTGTGCCGAATAATGTTTGTACCATGTTTTGTGCTGCTACCATGTTGTGCTTCTACCGTGTTGTTGTCATTTTGTGTTTCTACCATGTTGGACTGCTGCCATGTTGTGTTGCTACCATGTTGTTGTCATGTTGTGTTGCTACCATGCTGTGTTGTCATGTGTTGCTGCCATGCTGTGTTGTTGTCTTAGCTATCTCTTTATGTAGTGTTGTGGCGTCTCTCTTGTCGTGATGTGTGTTATGTCCTGCATTCTTATGTTTAATCCCAGCCCCCGTCCCTGCAAGAGGCCTTTTGCCTTTTGGTAGGCCGTCATTGTAAATAAGAATTTGTTCTTAACTGACTTGCCTAGTTAAATAAAGGTTAAATCAAATAAAATCTCTAAAGCGTGCACACACACACACAAATACACCCACACCCACACATCTGGCTGGAACCTGAGGCAGAGGGTGACCAACCAAATCGTTTGCATGCAGGAATAATATCCTCTGTTAATTTATAGGTTAAAGATGGAATCGGGATTGTGGGAAATGGCACCACTGTCTGCCCCAGCACCTTTTGTTATTGGTTTTGTTTTATGGAAGAAACGAAGGTGTGTCGAGCGGCGTGGTAATTATTATACATCTTTTTTTGCGGTACATATTCTTCTGTTCTATCACACACGCAATGATGCCAGGTGGAAGAAACTGGGTTTGTTGTTTGCAGTAACTTTGTTGTAATATCCCAAACAGACGTGTCGGCTTCACCATTAAGGAGTCCAGCTCTAATGTCTAGATGCAGATGTTTGTGATATCCGCTTATGTGTATGTCCTTTTTTCATGATGTGCCATGTGCTTGTTCTTTGTTTGAAAACGGATTGTGTGAGAGCATGTCTCATTCCTGCCTGGTCGTACACAAGTGCCATATGTTGGAATCTTCAGTACACAAAACAGCCCTCGCAGTGCGTTTGTGTGCATTGGCGGATTGAGTCAATTTCTACACTGTGTGTGTCTGGGCAACTGAAACACTCCCACCCTGATTGCAGGCAGAGCCACATTACCAACAGTGGCAGGGTCGTGGTGCATTACCTCTCAAACCCAGGCAGAGACTGCAAAATGACACCATATCAAATCAAACTGTATTTGTCACATGCACCGAATACAACAAGTGTAGACCTTACTGTGAAATGCTTACTTACAAGCACCAAATAAACTAAAGTAAAAAATAGTAGCACCAAAACATAACAATAACGAGGCTATGTACAGTGGGTACCGATACCGAGTAAGTGTGCGGGGGTACAGGTTAGAGGTAATTTGTACATGTAGGTAGGGGTGAAGTGACAATGCATAGATAATAAACAGCGAGTAGCAGCAGTGTACAAAACAAATGGGGGGGTCAATGAAATAGTCCGGTGGCCATTTGATGAATTGTTCAGCATTCTCATGGCTTGGGGGTAGAAGCTGTTATTAAGGAGCCTTTCGGTCCTAGACTTGGCTCTCTTGGTACTGCTTGCCGTGCGATAGCAGAGAAAACAGTCTATGACTTGGGTCACTGGGTCACACAATTGTCACTCTGACAATTTTATGGGGTTTCCTCTGACACCGCCTATTATATAGGTCCTGGATGGCAGGAAGCTTGGCCCCAGTGATGTACTGGGCCGTACCCACTACCTTTTGTAGCGCCTTATGGTCAGATCCCGAGCAGTTACCATACCAGGAGGTGATGCAACCGGTCAGGATTCTCTCGATGGTGCAGCTGTAGATCTTTTTGAGGATCTGGGGACCCATGCCAAATCTTTTCAGTCTCCCGAGGGGGAAAAGGTTTTGTTGTGCCCTCTCCACGACTGTCTTGGTGTGTTTGGACCATGATAGTTCGTTGGTGATGTGGACACCAAGGACCTTGAAACTCTCGACCTGTTCCACTACAGCCCCGTTAATGTTAATGGGGCCTGTCCGGCCCGCCTTTTCCTGTAGTCCACGAATGCCACTACTACCACTGTGTACCTTTTTCCTCACTCGAAGAGAAGTGCCCTCACATCAAAATCTCTATATTGTCACCATTAAAGCACATTATCAACAGGAGAAAAGGAAAAATACAATGGCTGTGTTCCTAATGGCAACTTATTCCCTACATACAGTGCTTTCAGAAAGTATTCACACCCCTTGACTTTTTCCACATTTTGTTGGGTTACAGCCTGAATTTTCAAGAAAATTGTCACTGGCGTACACACAATACCCCATAACGTCAAAGTGGAATTATGTTTTTTGAATTTTGTACATATGAATTACAATTGAGTCCTTAAGTATTCATTCCTTGTTATGGCAAGCCTAAACAAGTTCAGTAGTAAAAATGTTTTTAAAGATATACTGTGCAGAAATCGCTCCTCCATTTCCTTGTTGCTAAAATTCTAATAGTTCGCCAAATTTCAGTTTGTGACAAAACAGGTATGTATAGTGTAGAGAATCATTTCCCATAACCAAAAATATTACAATTGACTGAGTGAAAAAAAAGAAAGCCTGCAAAGAATAAAAATATTCCAAAACATGCATTGTTTGCAACAAGGCACTAAAATAATACTCCAAAAATGTGGAATAGCAATTTTGTCCTGAATATAAAGTGTTATGTTTGGGGCAAATCCAATACAACACATTACTGAGTACAGCTCTGCATATTTTCAAGCATATTGGTGGCTGCATCATGTTATAGGTATGCTTGTAATCGTTAAGGACTGGGGAGTTTATCAGAATAAAAAAGATACCGAATGGAGTTAATAAGCACAGGAAAAATCTTAGAGGTTCATTCTGCTTAACACCAGACACTGTGAGATGAATTCAGCTTTCAGCAGGACAATTACCTAAAACAAGGTTTCACAAACTTGGTTAACTATCACTATGGGGTATTGTGTGTAGATGGGTGATGGGATTTTTTATTTATTTAATCCATTTTGAATTCAGGCTGTAACACAACAAAATGTGTAATATATCAAGGGGTGTGAATATTTTCTGAAGGCACTGTAGTGTACTACTTTTTACCAGGGCCCCTAGGGAAGAGGGTGCCATTTGGTACACGGGCCATGTGTTTTTAGACCCATTTGCAGATGAAAGGCTGAGGTTATTTCTTAGCAGCAGCAGTATTATTAGTAGCATCAGTGTACACAACATTATTGTGCCCTTGTGCAGCCTGTTTGTTTGTGAATGAATGTGTAGATCCATGTGTGCTTGAATGTGTGTGTCTGTCTCATGGGAACATGATGGGAGGATGACACTCATATAGCTACAGAATAATATTTTTATGTCATATCGGCATAGTGCAAGTTGGGTGCACTTACCTCATTGGAGAAGATGAAACAGAGCTACTGTGTCTGGAGCTCTGAGGACTAGCCATTCTTGAGCTCTGAGGACTAGCCATTCTGGAGCTCTGAGGACTAGCCATTCTTGAGCTCTGAGGACTAGCCATCCTGGAGCTCTGACGACTTGCAATTCTTGAGCTCTGAGGACTAGCCATTCTTGAGCTCTGAGGACTAGCCATCCTGGAGCTCTGAAGACTAGCCATCCTGGAGCTCTGAGGAATAGCCATCCTGGAGCTCTGAGGACTAGCCATCCTGGAGCTCTGAGGACTAGCCATTCTGGAGCTCTGAGGACTAGCCATCCTGGAGCTCTGAGGACTAGCCATTCTGGAGCTCTGAGGACTAGCCATCCTGGAGCTCTGAGGACTAGCCATCCTATCTGTGTCCATACCACTTCAGCACAGCACCTGCAATAAAAAACATTAGATATGATCATTATTATACAAACCATAAGCACACATTGTTTTCTCTCTATTCCACCAGATAGTAATGTAGAGTGAGTAACACACAATTTATCGCAACATTTATCCGCTTGACAATTTTATACTTTATTAGAATCCTAAATCAAACTTTTTAATGGAAAGACCTGGACACTTAACGTGATCATACACAGACAGATGCGCACAAGCTGACACACACACACACACTGCCTCTCTGGATGTGTAGCTTGCCATGGCACCGCATCGACTACAATCGCTCCTTATTGATCTACACCCAAGCCTTCTATTCTTGTCTTGTCTTTTTTCTCTCCGAGTAATTCAATTATCAATAAAGCCCCGGTTTTGAATTGCTACAGGCCCCATTGTGCCAGTGGAGTAATATTTCTTATCTTCTAATTTATTGGCTGGCTGCCAGCCAGTGACTCTCCACTTTGAGCCAAAGCAAGGGAGCTAGCGCTTAAGTGCCTGCAACTTTATTCTGCATTTTTATTGATGTATCCCATTTAGATTAGTCCATTTTTAAACCCTGTCAAGGCATGAGGGGGGAGGGGGGGGGGGCAGGTCTCATATTGTAATCCATTTAGTTAATGACATCCTGCTCTGGAATGATGACAGATGTCATGTTTACTGTGAGACTATGATTAGCACATATAGTAGCTACATATGATACCCATAGCCACAACTTCTCTGGCCCAGTGACATGGAACAGGCTTAGCTGCTGTGGTTTGCCTTATTAAATGGTGAGAGAGTGTTATTGAATCAATAGATGTTACTAACATAAAGTATAAAAGAGCAGGGCTGTAAATCCTTCATTTAATTCCCATCTGTTCCCATCACACGAGCATACACTGTACAAAACACACAGCTCATCACACGAGCATACACTGTACAAAACACACAGCTCATCACACGAGCATACACTGTACAAAACACACAGCTCATCACATGAGCATACACTGTACAAAACACACAGCTCATCACATGAGCATACACTGTACAAAACACACAGCTCATCACACGAGCATACACTGTACAAAAAACACAGCTCATCACACGAGCATACACTGTACAAAACACACAGCTCATCACATGAGCATACACTGTACAAAACACACAGCTCACCTGGTATTCCTTTAGCATGTGTGAAACGGCAAATAGGCAAATTAGTGTGTCCAGATTGAATGGGGTGGGGACTATTGAACAATGTCATTGTTGCCATTGTGCTGACATCTGACATTGGTGTAGAGAAAATTATGTCAAATCGTGTAATTCACAAGAGAATTACGGAAATCTACTGAAAGAAGGGGGACTATGTGGAGGAAAGAGGCATGGGGGGATGGATGAGAAAGGGGGGGACTATGTGGAGGAAAGAGGCATGGGGGGATGGATGAGAAAGGGGGGGACTATGTGGAGGTAAGAGGCATGGGGAGGCAATGGTATGGGTGAGTAAGAGGGTGGAAAAAGTGAGAGCGTTTTCGCTGCAGTCTAAGCACCTAAGAGATAGCAAATCTGATTGTGTCACGGTGCCAAATGAATATGCAGTCAATACCACAACCCTATGATGACAAGACAAAGATCTTGCTCTAGTTGTGTAATCGTTAATATGAATATTGCACAAGTCATTTTACAGAGTAACAGAAAATAATAGAATGGAATTCACAATATACTGGACATGTTAAATAAATTAAACTCACACAATGTTGGTATTACATACAGACAATTTCCATTTGGCAATACTTAAGCAACATCTGTTATCCAATCGAAAAAAGGACTGGAACCATTGTACTATTGATACAGGTGGCCATGAAAATCAAAAAGGAAAGACATTCCATTTCAATAGACAAGTCGCCTCCTTAAAAACACTCATCTGCATTATCATACAAATTGAGGGGAGGAGTCTAATGTGTCCGATTGAATCAATCCTGTCACAGCTCTCATGGTGCATATGTAGGTGACAAGTCAAGCGATGTCCTACTGAAAGTGATCTCTTTGGTCTCCATGATCTCCAATGATGCGTGAGGAAATGTCGAACGTTTATGGCTGAGCCTGTAGTCAATTTCCCACAAGCATTTCACTACACCACAAGCATTTCACTACACCACAAGCATTTCACTACACCACAAGCATTTCACTATACCACAAGCATTTCGCTACACCACAAGCATTTCACTACACCACAAGCATTTCACTACACCACAAGCATTTCGCTACACCACAAGCATTTCACTACACCACAAGCATTTCACTACACCACAAGCATTTCACTACACCACAAGCATTTCACTACACCACAAGCATTTCGCTACACCACAAGCATTTCGCTACACCACAAGCATTTCACTATACCACAAGCATTTCACTACACCACAAGCATTTCACTACACCACAAGCATTTCGCTACACCACAAGCATTTCACTAGACCACAAGCATTTCGCTACACCCGCAATAACGTCTGCTAAATATGTGACCAATAAAATGTGATTTGATTTTAAATTCATGGCCTTGGATTATACATTTTCTGCACTCCTTAAAAGGACTTAGTAACTATGTAACTATTAGTAACTATGTAATAACTATGTTATAACACAGTAACATTCAAAAGTACCTAAATTCAAGTTCTTGTTGAATAATCCTTCTAAGCGTGACTCTTCATTTTAATGAAATCAAACTTTAAAGAATGACTTTCAGTTGATATACTTGTAAACAACATAAGTGATTGTGTAAACATAAAGACGTATTGAGTGATGACGCTGAAGATGGTAGCATACCTTTAACGTGTTACCACAGTCGCCGGGTTGTTACTTGCACAACATGCTACTACTAGAACATGTCGTTGTTCTGACATATAGGCATTTTACTGATTGCATATGACAGTGACGAATCTTGCTCCCTGGGATGGTCAGTTCTTTTCAAGTCTGGAAGGAAATCTGAATGCCCCAATGTCTTTCTGCAATGGAGAAGGTGGTTGGCTTAGGTGCAGAAACAAGGGACACTTCTGTTTTAGCCATGTTACGTGGGATAAAATAACCGGCAAGTGGGTTTTGTGTCTAAGGACTGCAGAGGGAAATCACTCTGGTGTGCACTTTAATTTATTGCGGCACTTTGTGTGATGTCTTATGTAGTATCCATCCCTCCTACATGAGATCCATCTAGCTAATTCACAACAACATATTCAAGTACCTTAACAGTATGGGGTAGCAAACCATGTGACATACACTGCACAAAAGGTTACAACCTAACTGTAAGTGTATTCTGATTACTATAGAAATCCTGAATGTCTGCCATTTAAAAACTGAGCTACCTTACAATTGACACACACACACAGTCATTTTCTATTTTCCTTTATTTTGTGAAAGATAGTGTAAACATTGTCTGTGGTCTTAGTAATTGCAGAGTCAGTTAAAAATACATGTTCAGGACGTTTTAATGCATTGTGGGTGAACATTCAGCCCTTTTCAGTCTCTGCATGAAACCACTGACTGGATTCAGCAATCGGGTCCTAAAAAACAAGCCAAAAACACAAAGCATAATACTGCCTTATAGCCTCCTTATTAGGTTGCCTAAGGAAATAAAATCGCATATAACTAAAAAGAAACTGCACACACACAAAGTGCAGTTTAAGAAGAAATAAACCAACCTACTTACCATCTAATAAAATAACCCTGATTCAACGTTTTTGTTGTGACTGTCGAAGTTCAGAGTGGTGCAAGACAAAGTTCTCAAACCGATCCCTCACAGTCCTGTTTTCCCTTGGGAGAGTGGGTTCCCAGTATCTAACTAAAGCAGCTATCTGCCCTCCCTGGACTTTAAATAGACCTGATATGCACAGTATGAGTTGACCGGCCAGCATACTGTCTTGCCAGTCATCTCATTGAGCTGTGAGAGGAGGTTCACAGGAGGATACCGTAGTCACAACCTCCGCCATAGGCCTGTCATGGGGAGGGGAAGGCCTGGGTAGGATTACTGGGTGGGTGGTGGGAACATGACGGAACCTTGCTCTGCTCTAGTCTAGACGCAGTGGGCTGCCTCAATGTGTGCTCTGTCCTCTGAGACCCACAGGCAGCACTAACAGAGCCTGGTCACAGTGCCAGAGGCAGCTATCAAAAAGCATAGAATGCTATCAACAAAAGCTAGCAATGCTGGAACAGACTACTGAAGTGCTATGGGAGGTTTAGTGATAGCCACTGCCCACCATGCTGGTGTTTGTGTTTCAATGCTAAAGGTGAATTTAGCCATAATGACAAAGTTACAGTATTTGGTCAATGCTAATCTCGGTTAACTCAGAACTAAAGTCTTGTGTAATAGGTCAGATGTTCTAATAAGTTCTGGGTCCATACGTTTTAAGAGAACAAGGATCGAAGCTGGAACGAAGAACTCCACCTTTTCTCTTTGCAATTCACGGGCAAGTTTATGGGCCAAATGTTCCTTCCCCTTTCAAGTTTGAAAGATGCTAACACCTGTGAAATCGTGATTGGTCCAAATAACCAGTGACGAAAAACCCAACCACCGGAATTAATTTGGCTGATCTCATGACAGGTATTTGGTACCATTTATGTTTACGTAGTCAGTCTACGAAAGATTAGGCAAATGCTAACATAATTAAAGGTAGACTGAGCGATGCGAAGTCAATAGAATTTTGGACCGATTTCAACAACAGCTACGAGCCTAGAAGCCAGAGACTAAATGTTGCTGTTCTGGTCCCGTAGCTACCACGTTGTTGAAGCATGAAGCTCGACCATGTACAGATACTGTGTGAGAGCAAAGTATTGCATCGCACTCATCTCAATATCTGCGGTGCGGCCCGTGGCAACCGTCATAATGCTGAGTCTACAATGACATTATACTGACAGAACCTTGCAATAACTCCACCGGTGGAAACTGTGTGAAAAGAACCAAGACAGCATATTTAAAAAATAGCTATGCTAGAGGTGGCTAAGCAGATTAACACCAAATAGTAAACAACCAAATAATCAGTGGGCTAGCTTGTAGGCTAAAGAACCTGCCTAGGTTTAAGAATGTTGCAAAGATCTACAGGTTATTTTCAGAATTAAAAAAAATCCTCTCTAGCAGATATATCAAGTAAGTCTAAAAGTGGTGCATTACCCAGATAACAGTAGCAGTGGTATTTTAGGTTTGAGTTATCTTATGGCTTGCCAATGCTAATAGAGGAGGGAAATTGCTTCTATTAGGCCCATGGACTGGGTTAACTGCTGGCTAATTTTGAGCAAATTATGTGTATGAAATCACGTAGCATAAGTATTATGCTATCTGTAACATAACTGTATCTTCAGACTACAGGTAGTGATTTTACGTTTGATACCGGAGCTCCGAGACATGCACCGAAATTGCTAAGCAGTTTAATTCAAAGCGGTGTGCCGATGCCTGTATCACTTTATCAGAAGCATGTGATCAATGATACCCGAAGCTTTGAGTCATCGAACAACCACCTGATTGGTTTGGTATTTATTTAGGTATAAGACAAAAAAGCTACTCTGCGCACACGCTACAGCGTGTGGGACATCATCTATAATAATTTGGCTGCTCTAAATTCTTTTGACCACAAGGTGCCACTGCTGTACACTGTGTTGGTCAACGCCTTGTGTAATTAACTTATTTTTGACACAATTGGCTGGAAAGCCTCAGTGCTTCAGGACTCTTAATTTCCCCATCACCAACTACAGGTTTTGGGCACAATTATAGAAATAGTCTGTCACATTTGAATAATCAGACATTGATAATCAAAGTAAACACATACCTTAGTATAATTGACCACATCCCAAACAGTTCTTTAAAACAGCAGGTATAAGAGTTCTCCTCTACACAGGTCTAAGGGGTGATTTGATCGTTTTTGAATATCCGCCTTAATAAGGGTCCTAGGGGAAACACTGACCAAAACTATGATTCCTACCATGTCACATGATGATATTACAGATATTACATAGCAGTCGAACATTCCACAGCTTTTGTGTCCAGGAGGAGCCATAGGGATAACTAGCATAGCTAGCTAGTTTACATATCACCATAGGAGTAAGCGAGTGAGAACAAGTATGTGAATGAGACGTTAAAGAGAAAGTACCACAATATTTCAGCTAAGGACAATCTCTATAGTCTGTTTGTGCTTAAACTGTGTTTTCGTAAGAAATGGACACGTGGGAACGGAGCTAGCCTGTCCACTTAAGCTTCACTTGTTTAGTTGAAATACCTCCCGATTCATCATGCAAGAGTGAACTAAGAAGCTTCGCATTTAGAAGTGGAAAGCTATGATGTTGTTGGAGCTCAACTCTGGTAGTTGGGATTGCACCACATTCACACCAGCAGAAAAGACTGGGTATAAGAGGCAGCTTAAGGGCAACAGGGATATTTATGTTGTGTTTCTCTGTGCTATTGTGTTCAT
Source organism: Oncorhynchus kisutch (assembly GCF_002021735.2). Taxonomy (NCBI): domain Eukaryota; kingdom Metazoa; phylum Chordata; class Actinopteri; order Salmoniformes; family Salmonidae; genus Oncorhynchus; species Oncorhynchus kisutch. The sequence continues at coordinate 10,440,716 of NC_034183.2, read as the reverse complement.
ACATGTTAAACTTCACTTTTAGAGTGGTTCTCAAACACACCAATCAAACAAATATTTAAGCAGCACTCTTTCCAAATACAGGAAATACTTTTTATCTTCCAGCCCTGGGACTACTGTCAGAGCTGTCAGTCAGCCAGGAGCCGTTACACCAGCCCTGGGACTACTGTCAGAGCTGTCAGTCAGCCAGGAGCCGTTACACCAGCCCTGGGACTACTGTCAGAGCTGTCAGTCAGCCAGGAGCCGTTACACCAGCCCTGGGACTACTGTCAGAGCTGTCAGTCAGCCAGGAGCCGTTACACCAGCCCTGGGACTACTGTCAGAGCTGTCAGTCAGCCAGGAGCTGTTACACCAGCCCTGTGACTACTGTCAGAGCTGTCAGTCAGCCAGGAGCCGTTACACCAGCCCTGGGACTACTGTCAGAGCTGTCAGTCAGCCAGGAGCCGTTACACCAGCCCTGGGACTACTGTCAGAGCTGTCAGTCAGCCAGGAGCCGTTACACCAGCCCTGGGACTACTGTCAGAGCTGTCAGTCAGCCAGGAGCCGTTACACCAGCCCTGGGACTACTGTCAGAGCTGTCAGTCAGCCAGGAGCCGTTACACCAGCCCTGGGACTACTGTCAGAGCCGTCAGTCAGCCAGGAGCTGTTACACCAGCCCTGGGACTACTGTCAGAGCTGTCAGTCAGCCAGGAGCCGTTACACCAGCCCTGGGACTACTGTCAGAGCTGTCAGTCAGCCAGGAGCCGTTACACCAGCCCTGGGACTACTGTCAGAGCTGTCAGTCAGCCAGGAGCCGTTACACCAGCCCTGGGACTACTGTCAGAGCTGTCAGTCAGCCAGGAGCCGTTACACCAGCCCTGGGACTACTGTCAGAGCCGTCAGTCAGCCAGGAGCCGTTACACCAACCCTGGGACTACTGTCAGAGCCGTCAGTCAGCCAGGAGCCATTACACCAGCCCTGGGACTACTGTCAGAGAGCCATTACTGTCAGAGCTGTCAGTCAGCCAGCAGCCGTTACACCAGCCCTGGGACTACTGTCAGAGCTGTCAGTCAGCCAGGAGCCGTTACACCAGCCCTGGGACTACTGTCAGAGCCATCAGTCAGCCAGGAGCTGTTACACCAGCCCTGGGACTACTGTCAGAGCCATCAGTCAGCCAGGAGCCGTTACACCAGCCCTGGGACTACTGTCAGAGCCGTCAGTCAGCCAGGAGCTGTTACACCAACCCTGGAACTACTGTCAGAGCTGTCAGTCAGCCAGGAGCCGTTACACCAGCCCTGGGACTACTGTCAGAGGTGTCAGTCAGCCAGGAGCCGTTACACCAGCCCTGGGACTACTGTCAGAGCTGTCAGTCAGCCAGGAGCTGTTACACCAGCCCTGGGACTACTGTCAGAGCTGTCAGTCAGCCAGGAGCCGTTACACCAGCCCTGGGACTACTGTCAGAGCTGTCAGTCAGCCAGGAGCCGTTACACCAGCCCTGGGACTACTGTCAGAGCCGTCAGTCAGCCAGGAGCCGTTACACCAACCCTGGGACTACTGTCAGAGCCGTCAGTCAGCCAGGAGCTGTTACACAAGCCCTGGGACTACTGTCAGAGCCGTCAGTCAGCCAGGAGCTGTTACACCAGCCCTGGCACTACTGTCAGAGACGTCAGTCAGCCAGGATCCATTTGCACCAGCCCTGGGACGACTGTCAGAGCCGTCAGTCAGCCAGAAGCCGTTACACCAGCCCTGGGACTACTGTCAGAGCCGTCAGTAAGCCAGGAGCCATTACACCAGCCCTGGGACTACTGTCAGAGCCGTCAGTCAACCAGGAGCCGTTACACCAGCCCTGGGACTACTGTCAGAGCTGTCAGTCAGCCAGGAGCTGTTACACCAGCCCTGGGACTACTGTCAGAGCTGTCAGTCAGCCAGGAGCCGTTACACCAGCCCTGGGACTACTGTCAGAGCTGTCAGTCAGCCAGGAGCCGTTACACCAACCCTGGGACTACTGTCAGAGCCGTCAGTAAGCCAGGAGCCATTACACCAGCCCTGGGACTACTGTCAGAGCCGTCAGTCAGCCAGGAGCCGTTACACCAACCCTGGGACTACTGTCAGAGCCGTCAGTCAGCCAGGAGCTGTTACACAAGCCCTGGGACTACTGTCAGAGCCGTCAGTCAGCCAGGAGCTGTTACACCAGCCCTGGCACTACTGTCAGAGACGTCAGTCAGCCAGGATCCATTTGCACCAGCCCTGGGACGACTGTCAGAGCCGTCAGTCAGCCAGAAGCCGTTACACCAGCCCTGGGACTACTGTCAGAGCCGTCAGTAAGCCAGGAGCCATTACACCAGCCCTGGGACTACTGTCAGAGCCGTCAGTCAGCCAGAAGCCGTTACACCAGCCCTGGGGCTACTGTTGGAGCCGTCAGTAAGCCAGGAGCTATTACACCAGCCCTGGGACTACTGTCAGAGCCGTCAGTCAACCAGGAGCCGTTACACCAGCCCTGGGACTACTGTCAGAGCCGTCAGTCAACCAGGAGCCGTTACACCAGTCCTGGGACTACTGTTGAAAATTAGACGGCTGAGTAACTCTGGCACATTTACGTAAATGTGCATTGTCCCTGTCAACTAAACCTAATAAAGTACAGTAAAGTAAACTTTGAGAAAAGTTCTCCAACACTTGTCATTAAAAAGTTGCGCAATGAGAATCAGTTGTGTACATTCAACGTGTCTCCCTATTTTGTATTAGGGTGTCTAAATCTGGCTTTGTGTTGAAATAGCAACACTGCCATGTTTTATTAATTCTCACACCTCCCACACGAGGCCTTTAAATTGGTCCTTCAAAACAATATAGCCTTCAAAATTCAGCTCAATCATTTTAGACAGAGCAGTCAAACAGAGTAACCACGGGAAGCAGTGACAGCTCCCAGTCAGCCAAGCTTCACGAAATCAACTTTTCAGGTGAAAAGCTCATTTTTTACTGTTACGTCAGTGTTACACTAGAGAAATTGTTTCCATAGCTATAGTGATGACAGTGAGGACTTGTGAAGAGCAGAATCAACAACCTCTGCATAATGGAAACATTTTCTTTGTGAGAAGGTGTTAAAGTACCAGGGGCCTGGCTTTGGCCCCAGGTGTGAGAAGGTGTTAAAGTACCAGGGGCCTGGCTTTGGTCCCAGGTGAGAGCAGGTCTGCTGGAGCCATGTGAGACACCGATGCCAGCCCGTGTAGATGGAAAAAGAAAAGTCTGAGTCTTTTGGGTAAAACACAAAAAATTCTGTAGGAGATAAACACCATTCAATTCATAATTTTACCTGACGCCTAAGAGGTTTATGAAATCTTTGATGGTATTCAAATATGGTCGAATTGAAAAGTATTTGAAGTGAATGTAAAGGGTAAGGGTTACAGCCTGATATAATCTCATGTTCACTGTATTTTCCCGAAGTACCTTATAGTCCTGGAAGTGCACCTTTTAAAATGCCATTATCCACTATCAAACAATAACTTGATACAATAGCTATTATAGTTCAGGTCCTACAGCACGAACCACAGAAAGTCTCACTGGGCAGCTAATGACACAAAAAGGTGTCAAACGGGATGCTGATGTGAGAGGCAGAGACACTTGCGGAGCAATGCTGGGAATGAGTGGGTGGGAGAATGCACTGGAGGGGAGGAGTGGCCTGTTTTTGGGGGGTGAAGTTGCTGTTATCGAAAGTCGCTGATTCCTGTGGAGCTAAGGGGACAGGCGAGGGCGGAGGGGAGGGAAGAAGGACCTGTGCCAAGTGAGTCACTGTATACAGTGTCAGGGCTAATTAGGGCCCCCTACTATGAGAGTTCCATCTCCACAGCACGGAGGGGAGGGGGTCACCCAGAGCCAGGTAGAGGCCAACTCTTAGTGCGCTCTCTCTCCGAGGGAGACTTACAGATATAGGGATGACGGAAAGAGAGAGAGAGGGGAGAAGAGATGGTGAAAGGATGGAAATACACAGAGCAGAAGAGAAAGGGAGGACACAGCAGAGGGAAAATCAGGAGGGGTACTAAGAAAGAAAGACTGCGAGAGGGAGAGTGTATAAAAGGAAGAGAGTGAATGTCAGGACGACACAGAATGGAAAGGTTTAGGTAGTATATAGTGAACCAAGTTTCATTGGTGACATCATAAGAAAACTAGAGCTTATAGGGGGAGCATATTGGGACATCGATGAGGTAAGGTATATGAGCCCCTCTCTGCCTCACTTAAGTGGTCCATTGTGGAATGAAACAGAGGAAGAGTCTGAGCCTGCCATCAGACAAAGAAAAGGATGGATGTCTGACACGTTAAGTGTGCCTGTCTATCTGTAGCTGACAGTATGAACTTTACTCCTGTCGCTCCTTTCATTTCCCTCTTTCCTCATCTCATCATATTGTGTGAATCTCCATTGTCTCATCAACTTGGTCTCATGACCTTACATGGCTGCATCTGATATCTCATATTCGTCTCACTCTGAAGCAATCTCTCTTTACCTGCAAAATCCTGTTTCTCCATTTCATTTGTTTAAAAGCCCAGTCTCAGCCTGTTTTGGTGGGATAGAGTTTTGGCCTGCCTGGTGACATCACCAAGCAGTAAATTAGTTAATTGACCAATAAGAAAGAAATCCAAATCTCTCTGCCAATAACAGCTAGTTTTCAGTTTTCCCCACCCACTCAGATGACTCACACAGTCCTCACAAAAGCATTGCTTGGGAAAAAGCCATTTTTGTTTATTTTTGACAATTTTAATTGAAAACAATTACAGGTACATAATTGTTAGCCAGAAATTATTTGAAATTGAGATTTTTTAAAAACGCGGCTGCATTTGCATATTGTAAATATACAGTGCCTTTGAAAGTATTCAACCCCTTTGACTTTTTCCAAGTTTTGTTGCGTTACAAAGTGGGATTAAAATGGACTGAATTGTCATTTTTTGGTCAATGATCTACACAAAATACTCCAATGTCAAAGGGGAATCAACTTTTTTTCGTTTTCTAAATGTATGAAAAATAAAACACTAATATATATTGATTAGATATGTATTCAGTCAATACATGTTAGAAACACCTTTGACAGCAATTACAGCTGAGTCTTTTTGGGTAAGTCTTTAAGTCTTTGCACACCTGGGGCCTCATTTATCAATCATGCATAAAATCTGTGCGTAAACCATTTATTGCAATCATTTCCATGCAAACGGGAGATTTATCAATATGAACGTTTGGCATTTCTTTCCTTCTTAATGCGTTTGAGACAGTCAGTTGTATTGTGACAAGGTAGGGGTGGTATACAGAAGAAAGCCCTAAAACCAAGTCCATATTATGGCAAGAACAGCTCAAATACCTCCAAGATCTCCAAGGCATTTCTAGTCGATCGCCAAACATTTCTGTAAAAAAAACAACGATAAAGCCTTGTTTCCCCCCCAAAAAAATATTAGTCCCGGGCTGTTAGTGGTAGGTGTAGCCAAATCAGCTGCCCTGCGCGCCGGGTAGGAAAACTGTTGCCATTTCATGTGTCTGAAGGTACAAACTCTGCCTTCCCGGTGTGCCTGGAGAGGAAATCAAGTGCACTATGCCTCCGCTGGCCAATCTGATTCCTCAGATGACCGAGTCTGCGGTAACGTAGCAGGCATACAAGAAAGCTACGGCAAAATGAATACTGTGATATTTCAAAACCATGACTAGAGAGAGACTATCAACTAATACAGCAAAGAGCTGCTGTTTTTATGAGTTCATGTTTAAGTTCTTACTCAGCACTGTCAACACTTTGTATTCAACACTTTTACAACCCATAAAATGCTCGTTGTTCCTATTTCCAACAAGCAGTGCAGCAGTAATGAATGAGGAGGGACGTGTTTATATAGGCCTGCGTTGTTACTATTATTAGCGGACAACAATGCATTGCAATGCATTGCATTTATTAATGTCCCGAACAACAATGCAACAATGCATTGGCAGGTAAATTCAAGGTAAATTCAAGCAAAGGTTCAAGCAAAGGTAATTCAAGCAAATGTATTGGGCCTATAGCTTACTGTACAAACCTCATTGCTACAGTACTGTTTTTAACTGGTTAATGTTACATAGGCTTACGTTTCTTAAGTCATGTTAATAAAGAATCAGAGCGGTAGATCTCGGCATTTTGACACAGAAAGTGATATTGACTCAGAAAAGGTTGGTGACCACTGCTTTAAGACATGAAGGTCAGTCAATCTGGAAAATTTCAAAAACTTAAAAAGTTTCTTCAAGTGCCGTCGCAAAAACCATCAAGCTCTATGATGAAACTGGCTCTCATGAGGACCGCCACAGGAAAGAGTGATCTCTGCTGCAGAGGATAAATTCATTAGAGTTAACTGCACCTCAGATAGCAGGCCAAATAAAAGTAACAGACACATCTGAACATCAACTGTTCAAAGGAGACTGCGTGAATCAGGCCTTCGTGGGATCGAATTGCTGCAAAGAAACACCACTGGGACATCAATAAGAAGAAGATACTTGCTAGGACCAAGAAACACAAGCTTTGGACATTAGACCGGTGAAAATCTGTCCTTTAGTCTGATGTGTCCAAATTTCTGATTTTTGGTTCCAACCGCCATGTCTTTGTGAGACGCAGAGTAGGTGAACGGATGATCTCCGCATGTGTGGTTCCCACCGTGAAGCATGGAGGAGGAGATGTGATGGTGTGGGGGTGCTTTGCTGGTGACACTGTCAGTGATTTATTTAGAATTCAAGGCACACTTAACCAGCATGGCTACCACAGCATTCTGCAGCAAAACGCCATCCCATCTGGTTTGCTCTTCAAATCAAATTCTATTAGTCACATGCACCGAATACAACAGGTGTAGACCTTACAGTGAAATGCTTACTTACGAGCCCCTAACCGACAGTGCAGTTTAAAAAAATACGGATAAGAATAAGAGATAAAAGTAAAAAATAATTGAAGAGGAGCAGTAAAAAAGAACAATATATACAGGGGGGTGCAGGTACAGAGTCAATATATACAGGGGGGTGCAGGTACAGAGTCAATATATACAGGGGGGTGCAGGTACAGAGTCAATATATACAGGGGGGTGCCGGTACAGAGTCAATATATACAGGGGGGTGCCGGTACAGAGTCAATATATACAGGGGGGTGCCGGTACAGAGTCAATATATACAGGGGGGTGCAGGTACAGAGTCAATATATACAGGGGGGTGCAGGTACAGAGTCAATATATACAGGGGGGTGCCGGTACAGAGTCAATATATACAGGGGGGTGCAGGTACAGAGTCAATATATACAGGGGGGTGCCGGTACAGAGTCAATATATACAGGGGGGTGCCGGTACAGAGTCAATATATACAGGGGGGTGCCGGTACAGAGTCAATATATACAGGGGGGTGCCGGTACAGAGTCAATATATACAGGGGGGTGCCGGTACAGAGTCAATATATACTGGGGGGTGCCGGTACAGAGTCAATATATACAGGGGGGTGCCAGTACAGAGTCAATATATACAGGGGGGAGCTGTAGAACCTTTTGCGGATCTGAGGACCCATGCCAAATCTTTTCAGTCTCCTGAGGGGGAATAGGTTTGTTGTGCCCTCTTCACGACTGTCTTGGTGTGCTTGGACCATGATAGTTTGTTGGTGATGTGGACACCAAGGACCTTGAAGCTCTCCACCTGCTCCACTGCAGCCCCGTCGATGAGAATGGGGGCGTGCTCAGTCCTCTTTTTCCTGTAGTCCACAATCATCTCTGTCTTGATCACGATGAGGGAGAGGTTATTTTCCTGGCACAACATGGCCAGGTCTCTGACCTCCTCCGTATAGGCTGTTCGTTGTTGTCCGTGATCAGGCCTACCACTGTTGAGCAAATGTATTGATGGTGTTGGGGTCGTGCCTGGCCGTGCAGTCATGAGTGAACAGGGAGTACAGGAGGGGGCTGAGCACGCACCCCTCAATGGGTTCCCAAATACGAAATACGAACTATGTGAACAGAAAAGGCTTTATGTGCCAGTGATAGGTTATGTGATGTGCAAAATACATTGCTAAATGTGGTGGAAAGGTAGCCAGGTGGAACTCACGACTCGTTTATTCTGCAGAACAGCAATGTTGACCTATATGCCTACAGGAGGGAGCTGTTGAGGATGGAGGGCTTATTGGTGGGTGTTGCCTACACATTTGAAGTACATCTGCCATTGCTGAAGCAACTTGAATTGTCCCAATGGTCCTCTCTTTGTAGCTATTTCACTGGTCAAGCCACAACAGAGTGAGCCGCATAAAAACCTTTTGGTTGTTCTCAATCTCTGACACTAGCACCTCTAGCACTGTTGGAAATTCCCCACAGGCTTTAAAGGGAAATTTTGACCATATATAGTTAATTAGGGGCGTTTCGAAATGCAAACAGCCAAGGTCGGCACAAGCACTCTGAGAACAATTGGTATTTATCAATGGTTATCTTCTACCGGTGTGTGTATGGCGCTAGTAGGATTGTTTGATAAATCACACTTTTTTTTATCCATACAACCATTCTAAATTCTGTTCGTAAGTAGTATTTTAGAAATAGTTTATACATATTGATATATGAGACCCTTGGATTATACAATATTTGCCAATCATAATTTTTTTAATTCTTCAAGTTAGTTGTTGATGATTGCTAGACAGCCATTTTCAAGTCTTGCCATATATTTTCAAGACAAAGTAAAAAACTGTAACTAAGCCACTCAGGAACATTCAATGTAATCTTGGTTAGCAACTCCAGTGTAGATTTGACCTAGTGTTTTAGGTCATTGTCCTGCAGAAACATGAATTAGTCTTCCAGTGCCTGTTGGAAAGCAGACTGAGCCAGGTTTTCCTCTGGGATTTTACCTCTGCTTATCTCTATTCCATTTCTTTTAATCCTAAAACATGCATACACAAACACACAGGCTGCACAAGGGCACAATAATGTTGTGTACACTGATGCTACTAATAATACTGCTGCTGCTAAGAAATAACCTCAGCCTTTCATCTGCAAATGGGTCTAAAAACACATGGCCCGTGTACCAAATGGCACCCTCTTCCCTAGGGGCCCTGGTAAAAAGTAGTACACTACAGAAAGTATTCACACCCCTTGACATATTACACATTTTGTTGTGTTACAGCCTGAATTCAAAATGGAATTAAATCAATTATTTCCCATCACCCATCTACACACAATATCCCATAGTGATAGTTAACCAAGTTTGGGAAACCTTGTTTTAGGTAATTGTCCTGCTGAAAGCTGATTTCATCTCCCAGTGTCTGGTGTAAAGCAGAATGAACCTCTAAGATTTTTCCTGTTGCTTAACTCCATTCGTTAAAAAAAAAAATCCTCATAAATTCCCCAGTCCGTGCCGATGACAAGCATACCCATAACACGAGTTGAACTCAGTGATGTGTTGGATTTGGCCCAAAACACAATGCTTTGCCTTCAGGACAAAAAGTACATTTCTTTGCCACATTCTTTGCCGTATTACTTTAGTGCCTTGTTGCAACCAGGATTCATATTCTGGACAGGCTTCCTTCTTTACTCACTGTCGTTTAGGTTAGTATTGTGGAGTAGCTACAGTGTTGTTGATCCATCCTCAGTCCTCCTATCACAGCCATTAAACTGTAACTGTTTTAAAGTCACCATTGGCCTCATGACGAAATCCCTGAGTGGTTTCCTTCCTCTCCGGCAACTGATTTAGGAAGGACGCCTGTATCTTTTGAAGTGACTGGGCGATACACCACCCAAAGCCTAAATAATAACTTCAATGTCTGCTTTTTTAACCCATCTACCAATCAGTGCCTGTCTTTGTGAGGCATTGGAAAACCTCTCTGGTCTTTGTGGAAGAATAAGGGCTTGAAAAAAATAATGTTAACCACTATAATTGCAGTCCATGCAACTTGTGTGATTTGTTAAGCACATTTGTTACTACTGAACTTATTTAGGCTTTCTATAACAAAGGGCTTGAATACTTATTGACTCATTTCATTTAAGCTTTTCATTTTTATTTAATTTGTACACTTTTCTAAAAAACTAAATTCTGCTTTGACGTTATGGGTATTGTGTTTAGATTAGTGACACAATCTCAATGTAATGAATTTTAAAATCAGGCTGTAACTACAACAAAATGTGGAAAAAGTCAATACATATATTTTTTTAAGTCAATAATCAATACTTTCTGAAGGCACTGTATATTTTTAAGGGATTTTCAGATTTTATTGGACAGGGTGAGAGAGAGAGGGTGACAGTGGGGAAAGATAGACACAGGTTGCGTCAAAGGCTAGTAGGCCGACACTGTAGACATGTGTACCGAGAGCAGCATTACTGCTAGACCAGCCAGACCACTCTCCTTCAGTTCTGAAATCTATTTAACATGACTTTCTCTACTATTTTTTGGGACTCCACTGCCCTGAATAGTTTTCTCTTTTGCAATATGGGAAAACTTTGTTTTTTCTAGCCTTTCGAGTGTGGCAAAGTCATACCACACACACAGACATACACATATACATTCATGCTACACACACACACACATCACAACTGCTGCTAACAGACTCTTATTTACTATTGCTAATACTAAACAATTGACTTGCCCCCTAATACCCCCTTCCCTGATAAATGTGTAAACATTGGACTACGAATTGTGCCTTCCTGTATTATACTTATGCTAAAATGTTTATTCTATTCTACTGAACCATTTACTTTATGTTCATCTTCTTGTCTTTTCTTATTTCTTATTGTTGTTGCATTGTCCAGAAGGAACCTGCAACTAAGCATTTTGTTTGGGCAGTGTATACCATATGTACTCTGTACATACGACTAATAAAACGTGAAACGCACGGACTAGGGTTGGGCCGATATATGATTAAATCAAATATTGTGATATTTGACATTGACGAAATATGGTGAAATACAAGACGATACATTGTGATGTGCAAGACTGTACTCTATTTGAACTTTACAAATAAAAACTATGCCGTTTTATCAGCTGGCTATATCAATATGTTGAAAATGAAGTCTAAATTAATGAACTAAGCCTTGTTTTTTTTCGCCACGAAGATTATTTCATGAGATTGTACTATAATGTTCTTAATAAGCACAAACAATTCTACAGTCTGTAATGATTTTGTCATTTACACCGCAGAACAATTATATCGGATATGGCGATATTTGGAGTAGAATGTCATAGAAGAGGTCTCCCCAATCATCACCCAATCCTAACACGCACACACAGGGTCTGAGAGGCCCCTAATGTAAAAACACACAGTAATGCGGCGTTGGAGAGAGACCATGTAAAAACACACAGTAATGTGGCTTTGGAGAGAGACCATGTAAAAACACACAGTAATGCAGCTTTGGAGAGAGACCATGTAAAAACACACAGTAATGCGGCGTTGGAGAGAGACCATGTAAAAACACACAGTAATTGAGCATTGGAGAGAGACCATGTAAAAACACACAGTAATGCAGCATTGGAGAGAGACCATGTAAAAACACACAGTAATTGAGCATTGGAGAGAGACCATGTAAAAACACACAGTAATGCGGCGTTGGAGAGAGACCATGTAAAAACACACAGTAATGCGGTGTTGGAGAGAGACCATGTAAAAACACACAGTAATTGAGCATTGGAGAGAGACCATGTAAAAACACACAGTAATTGAGCATTGGAGAGAGACCATGTAAAAACACACAGTAATTGAGCATTGGAGAGAGACCATGTAAAAACACACAGTAATTGAGCATTGGAGAGAGACCATGTAAAAACACACAGTAATTGAGCATTGGAGAGAGACCATGTAAAAACACACAGTAATTGAGCATTGGAGAGAGACCTGTCACGATTGTCATGGGAAGTAGAACAAAGCGAAGCTTGCTTAGCGTACATTTATTTATTTATATAAAATGTCTCCAATAAAGCAAAGGCACGACCGTGCCGCTTAACAGTGCTAAAGTGCCACTAACAAAGATAACTTCCCACAATCACACCAGGGGGAAAGGCTGCCTAAGTATGATTCCCAATCAGAGATAGACAGCTGTCCCTGATTGAGAACCATACCCGGCCAAACACAAAGAAATAGAAAACAGAAATCAGAACATAGAATGCCCACCCAAATCACACCCTGACCAAACCAAAATAGAGACATAAAAAACTCTCTAAGGTCAGGGCGTGACAAGACAATGTAAAAACACACAGTAATGCGGCATTGGAGAGAGACCACGTAAAAACACACAGTAATGCGGCTTTGGAGAAAAAACATGTAAAAACACACAGTCATGAGGCTTTGGAGAGAGACCCTCAGCTTGTTTCTTTCTTGCATGCCACAATAATCCCTAATTGCCCTCTGGAGCCTTGTCAGTCACCAGTTTGGGAGATGATGACTTGACTTTCCAGTCAGAGATTGATTTGACTAAATAAGAGGGCTTGATTGTAAGGCCAAGTCAGGCCGACGGTGGTCTACCAAAAACCATGTCAAGCATTTGGGCCTGGGAGCATTCTTTCCTAAGGCGTCATATCAGAGGACCAGCGGTCTGCTGTCTAGAGGGCTCTGTTCTCTCCCTCAGAGGACCAGCGGTCTGCTGTCTAGAGGGCTTTGTTCTCTCCCTCAGAGGACCAGCGGTCTGCTGTCTAGAGGGCTCTGTTCTCTCCCTCAGAGGACCAGTGGTCTGCTCTCTAGAGGGCTCTGTTCTCTCCCTCAGAGGACCAGTGGTCTCACATTAACCCCCGGAAAATTAGATCAGGCTGGGTCGGGTTACACACACACACACACACACACACACACACACACACACACACACACACACACACACACACACACACAGTCAAAAGTATTGGTGCTGGTAGAATAATAGTGAAGACATCAAAATTATGAATTAATATGGAATCATGTTGTAACCAAAAAAAGTGTTAAACAAATCAAAATATGTTTTAGATACTTAAAAGTAGCCACCCTTTGCCTTGATGACAGCTTTGCACACTCTTGGCATTATCTCAACCAGCTTCATGAGGTAGTCACCTGGAATGCATTTCAACTAACAGGTGTGTCTTGTTAAAAGTTAGTTTGTGGAATTTCATTCCTTCTTAATGCGTTTGAGCCAATCAGCCCTATTTGGTAAAAGACCAAGTCCATTTATGACAAGAATAGCTCAAATAAGCCAAGAGAAACGACAGTCCATCATTACTTTAAGACATGAAGGTCAGTCAATCCGGACAATGACCCGAAACACACCTCCAAGGCTATTTAAGGGCTATTTGACGAAGGATAGTGATGGAGTGCTGCATCAGATGACCTGGCCTCCACAATCACCCAACCTCTACCCAATTGAGATGATTTGGGATGAGTTGCACCGCAGAGTGAAGTAAAAGCAGCCAACAAGTGCTCAGTGTATGTGGGAACTCCTTCAAGACTGTTGGAAAAGTAGTCCTCATGAAACTAGTTGAGAGAATGCCAAGATTGTGTAATGCTGTCATCAAGGCAAAGGATGGCTACTTCGAAGAATATAAAGTATATTTTGATTTTGTTTAACACTTTTTTTGGTTACTACGTGATTCCATACGTGTTATTTCATAGTTTTGATGTCTTCACTATTATTCTACAATGTAGATGATCGTAAAAAATAAAGAAAAAGCCTTGAGTGAGCAGGTTTGTCCAAACTTTTGACTGGTATTGTACATACACATACAAACATTAATACACGCACACGCTTGTACACACACACACACACACACCCCCTCAACACACAGGGGTGGCAGGGTAGCCTAGCGGTTAGAGCGTTGGGCTAGTAACTGAAAGTTTGCAAGTTTGACTCCCCGAGCTGACAAGATACAAATCTGTCGTACTGCCCATTGAAAATAAGAATGTGTTCTTAACTGACTTGCCTAGTAAAATAAGGCACATAAACACAATGACTGAGGTCAGCTGCTCTGTTAAATGTCATGGTAACAAGCGTGGACAGATATGCTTAGAATGATTGAACCTCTGCTTCAAAGTGAGCATAATCTCCAAGTGTTTCCCAACCAGCTCAACTGCTTAGACACCAAGAGCCAACTATTCCCCCTTTTTTCCAAATCAAACCGGCTCCTAAATATCCCAATAGCTTTACCACAAGCATGCTAAAACGAACACACTGTCATGTTAATGCTTTACTGTCTGTAATAAAAAATAGCAATAACTTTTTTCCCTTGACTTTATAAATAGTGGATGACAGAATTGCCATACCTCCTGAAAGATGTCCGGCAAGCCAAGAGAAATATCCAAATGCATTCTAAGATCCTCGTCCATCAACAATAGTGGGCTAAATACATAAACATGACGAGTGAGAGAAGCCTCGGTTGAGACACACAGCTAAAAGAGGCCCCGGATGGTTCTAAGCGCCAGTCGCAGGGACACTAAGAAAGTCTGTCTGCCTCCCAAATGGCACCCTATTCCGCATATAGTGCACTACTTTTGACAAGGGCCCATAGAGTTCTGGTATAAAAAAGTGCACTATCTTAGCAATAGTGACATTTTGGACACACTCTTAGGCTGCAACTGGATCCTGAGTCTCTTTCAACAAATGGAGATCGCTACTATACCCGACACCCAAACAACAGAGGCTTAGCAAGAGCTTCTTATTAATAATGAAAGGGGCAGAGACCACACAACACATGGCTATAGCCCTTATTGTTATACTGTCCTTACTGGAGGCAAGTTAACACATGGTCAGGTAGTGGGTCACTATTGTCAACTTGGAACATTCTGGTATTAAGGCCTATGTTCATGAAGACATCACCTGACGAATGGGGAGATAAGATGAAATGTGGCCAGGTAACAATACCTTTTGACCTTAAAATACCTGGTCAAATCTAAAGAAAAAACGAAGAAAATGTGAATTTATCAAACCTATGAAAAAAGTGTTTTGTTAGGAGCTCTCCTCAAACCATTTTTTGCAGTAATAGCTACTGTAAATTGGATAGTGCAGTTATATTAACAAGAATTTAAGTTTTTAACCGATATAAGACACTTTTATGTACCGACATCTGTTGTTCCTCTAAAATCTGCGATCGTGACACAAGGAGCTAACGGGACGGCTATCCCTAAGAAGTTGTAATGTCCCGTTGGTAGAACAGGGCTCCCGAGTGGCGCACCAGTCTAAGGCACTGCATCTCAGTGCAAGATGTGTCATTACAGTCCCTGGTTCGGTTCCAGGCTCTATCACATCCGGCTGTGGTTGGGAGTCCCATAGGGCGGTGCACAATTGGCCCAACATCGTCCGGGGTAGGCCGTCATTGTAAATAAGAATTTGTTCTTTAAACTAAGTTGCCTAGTTAAATAAAAATAACATATCCTTGATCGGAGCTCATCTATTTTGTAATCCAATGATTGCACGTTGGCTAATAGGACTGATGGTAGAGAGGGTTTACTCACTCGCCTACGAATTCTCCGAAAGCAGCCCGACATCTTTTCTTCACGCAAATGACTGCGATTTGGGCCCGTTCCCAAGAAGACAGTATATCCATTTGCGTCGGACTCATTAAAGAAAAAATTCTTCTTTGTCCAGTTCGAGGTGAGTAATCGCTGTTCTGATGTCCAGATGTTATTTTCGGTCATAAGTGATGGTAGCAGCAACAGTATGTACAAAATAAGTTACAATCAACGTGAAAAAACAAACAAAATAGCACAGTCAGTTAGGAGCATGTAAAACAGCAGCCATCCCCTCTGGTGCCATTCTGTAGGTCTAGTTATGTTGTGCTAGCTAGCGAACATGCTAAAGTTTGGCACGTTAAACATTTGGCTCAGGGCTGGCATTATAGGATTATGGAGAGTGAATTAAATAGTTTCTTCATCTTGCTAGGTACAGTGGAGCAAAA
Organism: Oncorhynchus kisutch; assembly: GCF_002021735.2. Lineage (NCBI taxonomy): Eukaryota > Metazoa > Chordata > Actinopteri > Salmoniformes > Salmonidae > Oncorhynchus > Oncorhynchus kisutch. The sequence continues at coordinate 10,424,909 of NC_034183.2, read as the reverse complement.
AAAAGTATTTAGTCAGCCACCAATTGTGCAAATAAATTCATTAAAAAACCTACACTGTGATTTTCTGGATTTTTTTTCTCATTTTGTCTGTCATAGTTGAAGTGTACCTATGATGAAAATTACAGGCCTCTCTCATCTTTTTAAGTGGGAGAACTTGCACAATGGGTGGCTGACTAAATACATTTTTGCCTCACTGTAGTTATCTAGCTGTGGCCATCCGGCTCGTATCAACAAGGGCTTTCTACAAAATTGCAACATTAGCACAGCTAAGCTAGTTCACTGACATTGGAATCTAGACCATAAACTAAGGAACACAGAAGAACTCAGATATAAAGTGTTTCTTCTCGAAGTTGCCAGGATGTTACGTGTCCTAATTATATCAGTACACTCCTAACAACCTAATGATTACAAAACTTCCATTCCATCACAGATAGAAATATATTGCCAAACAACGGTACTGCAACCTTCTGGTTAGGAGTATTTGAACAAGGCTGAGTGGCTGGCGACTTCAAGGTCTTTGCTGTGTGAACTCAAAAGAGATTGACTGTCGAGTATGCTGGGTTACAAACAACCACATTTTTGTAAATATTGGACTGAACACATGTTGGGTTATTTAACCCGGCCATTTGGGTCACAAACAAACCATTGTTTTCTTTAAGTTGACCTATGATCCACCGGGTCAGATCAGAAGACTGGAGGTTTGGCTAAGTATGGGCATGGCTTTCAGATACTTATTTTTGGCCACTTGTGAGAGTAAATGTCATTCATCTTAATTTGTCCAGTTGTATTGTCAACACATGTTAATATGCCAATTTTGTAGCTTTAAAAAGGCAAAAGTGTGAGTTACTTTAGTGCCTATGTACAGTTGAAGTCAGAAGTTTACATACACTTAGGATGGAGTCATTAAAACTTGTTTTTCAACCACAAATTTCTTGTTAACAAACTATAGTTTTGGAAAGTCTACTTTGTGCATGACACAAGTTTTTAAAAGTTTTTTTTACTTCACCTTTATTTAACCAGGTAGGCTAGTTGAGAACATGTTCTCATTTGCAACTGCGACCTGGCCAAGAAAAAGCAAAGCAGTTTGACGCATACAACAACACAGAGTTACACATGGAATAAACAAACATAAAATCAATAATACAGTAGGAAAATCTATATACAGCATGTGCAAATGAGGTAGGATAAGAGAGGTAAGGCAATAAATAGGCCATGGTGGCAAAGTAATTACAATATAGCAATTAAACACTGGAATGGTAGGATGTGCAGAAGATGAATGTGCAGGTTGTGATACTGGGGTGCAAAGGAGCAAGATAAATAAATACAGTATTGGGATGAGGTAGATTGGATGGGCTATTTACAGATGAGCTATGTACAGGTGATCTGTGAGCTACTCTGACAGCTGGTGCTTAAAGCTAGTGAGGGAGGTAAGAGTCTCCAGCTTCAGAGATTTTTGCAGTCATTTTTCCAACAATTGTTTACAGACAGATTATTTCACTTATAATTCACTGTATCACAATTCCAGTGGGTCAGACGTTTACATACACTAAGTTGACTCTGACTTTAAACAGCTTGGAAAATTCCAGAAAATTATGCCATGGCTTTAGAAGCTTCTGATAGGCTAATTGACATCATTTGAGTAATTTGGAGGTGCACCTGTGGATTCATTTCAAGGCCTACCTTCAAACTCAGTGCCTCTTTGCTTGACATCATGGGAAAATCTAAATAAATGAGCCAGACCTCCACAAGTCTGGTTCATCCTTGGTTGCAATTTCCAAACACCTGAAGGTACCACATTCATCTGTACAAACAACTGTACACAAGTATAAACACCATGGGACCACGCAGCCGTCATACCGCTCAGGAAGGAGACGCGTTCTGTCTCCTAGAGATGAATGTACTTTGGTGCGAAAAGTGCAAGTCAATCTCAGAACAACAGCAAAGGACCTTGTGAAGATAATGGAGGAAACAGGTACAAAGGATTTTATAGCCACAGTAAAACGAGTCCTGTATCGACCTAACATGAATGGCCTCTCAGCATGGAAGAAGCCACTGCTCCATAAAAAAAGCCTGACTACGGTTTGCAACTGCACATGGGGACAAAGATTGTACTTTTTGGAGATATTTCCTCTGGTCTGATGAAACAAAAATAGAACTGTTTGGCCATAATGACCATTGTTATGTTTGGAGGAAAAAGGGGGATGCTTGCAAGCAGAAGAACACCATCCCAACTGTGAAGCACGGGGTGGCAGCATCATGTTGTAGGGGTGCTTTGCTGCAGGAGGGACTGGTTTACTTCACAAAATAGATGGCTTCATGAGGATGGAAAATGATGTGGATATATTAAGTCAGCATCTCAAGACATCAGTCAGGAAGTTAAAGCTTGGTCGCAAATGGGTCTTCCAAATGGACAATGACCCCAAGCATACTCACAAAGTTGTGGCAAAATGGCTTAAGGACAACAAAGTCAAGGTATTGGAGTGACCATCACAAAGCCATGACCTCAATCCTATAGAAAATTTGTGGGCAGAACTGAAAAAGCATGTGCGAGCAAGGAGGCCTGCAAACCTGACTCTGTTACACCAGCTCTGTCAGGAGGAATGGGCCAAACTTCACCCAACTTATTGTGGGAAGCTTGTGGAAGGCTACCCAAAATGTTTAACCCAAGTTAAACAATTTAACGTCAATGCTACCAAATACTAATTTAGTAGATGTAAACTTCTGACCCACTGGGAATGTGATGAAAAAATAAAAGCTGAAACAAATCATTCTCTCTACTATTATTCTGACATTTCACATTTTTAAAATAAAGTGTTGATCCTAACTGACCTAAGACAGGGACTTTTTACTTGGATTAAATGTTAGAAATTGTGAAAACTGAGTTGAAGTGTATTTGGCTAAGGTGTATGTAAACTTCCAACTTCAACTGTATATCCCAATGTTGGGATAATTACCACTTTTTTATCATATTTAATTAATAATGTTTTACATTTTATATTAAAATATGTAATGTGCAATAATATTGAAAGAAAATTGAAATTTGCACTGTGCAAATGGATATAAATTATATTTACTCTCGCGATTGGCCAAAAATAAGTACCTGAAAGCCATGACCCCAATAGGCCACACCTTTGGATTACCCAATCATGGGTTAATTTAACCATCAGTTGTTGTTTTTATTTTCCTTCGTGCTGGGTTAACCCAACTTGTGGGTCTTTTTAATGTAATCCATAGGTTATTTTCAGGAGACGTGAGCTATTGGGAGTTTCGCTTTCAGATAAGTATTTTTGGCCACCTGTGAGTAAATGTCATTCCGGTTAATCATGCAATGTTTCTACATTGAAAATTACAATTTTCCTTTAATGTTATGCCACATTATGTGTTTTACTTTTCTAAGCCACGTTTCAATACAAAATGACCAGTGCTCAACCCTAGTTGGTGCTGACAATACAATAGAACAGATCAACCAGAATAACATTTACTCTAAATGGGTGGCTAAAAAGAATCAGCTGAAAGCAACGGCCCTACTAAGCCATGCCTCCAGTCTTCTGATCCGGTGGATAATAGCTCAATAACCCAACTAATTGACCCAACTATCTGGGTAAAAAATAACCCAACTAATTGACCCAACTATCTGGGTAAAAAATAACCTAACCTGTGTTCTGTCCACTATTTACCCAGCACTTTTTTTGTGCGCAACGGGCAGGTCTGTCTCCCTGTCTGGAGGTTCTGGCTGCTATAAAATTTGGATAGAGCGCAATCCGTACCGCTGCTTCTCTCATGTTAGTGGGCAAGTGTGCATGGTTGTAATCCATACCCAACCCTCCAGTAAATTATGACGAACTCACTTACAAAACTCTGTTTTGGACGAGACAGACTTTATGACCAAAATTATCCTATTTTTTTGTCACTTTTGAGACTATAATTAATGTTTCTAACCCACGTAGGCTGTTTAAACCAGAGAAATTGATTTCTAAGGGGCAGTTGACCTTAAAAACATCTGGCACTAATAATACACCACAGCTTACTATTGCTGGAAAGGTTTTATGAGATTGATGTGTTCCGATCCTTTGGCAAGAAGCAGCTATCAGACCAAAAGGTCCTTTGAAGTAAATTCTCAGCCATCGCCGACAACATCATTTTGGTCAGAGAAGAACAGGCAAAGCGAGATGGGTAACTGGGCCCAAAATCTGTCTTGTCCAGCAGGTGGCGTTTTTTTTCTTCTTATTTTTCGCTAACCAAGCAAGTGTTGGTATGGAGGTCAATGAGAGTGTCGAATTTAGTTGATAGAATGGAAGTTTTGTAATCATTAGGTTGTTAGGAATGTACTGATATAATTAGGACACGTAACATCCTGGCAACTTCGAGAAGAAACACTTTATATCTGAGTTCTTTCAGTTCGTCAGTAGTTACCACAGCCACAAAGTCATGAACCCAACCTATTTCATGCCTAAACCTGACTTTAAATTAAAATTTAAAAAAACACATTTTTGTTTTCATGAAATCTTACAAAACAGCTTTGTGGCTGTGGTAACTAGTGGAAACCGTGGCTAGAATGGTCCCACCTGACCTTGCCTCCTTCTTTCTGCCTTCCATTTTTGAAGACATTTCTTTTAATTTTTAGAGCGGCCACTTGAGTATCTGATCAAAATAATGGATAATCTGTGTTCTGGTTCAATCTTCTACCGTCAATCTCTTCCCAATGACTTCACTGGAGTTTCCGTGACACAGGCTCCCCAGTTAAATGGAATACCTTAGCATTGGCTTTGCCCCTGTTTGCTGCCTCTCTTCTTTGCTTTCATCTGAGAATGACAGACCTCAAAAACACAGGAGTCAAATGCAAATGCAATTTACAACCTGCTGTCTAGCCTTCTCCCTCCACTGACTCCTACCATGACGTAAATAATGGCCTTCATATCCCATTAATATGCCCTGAGCGGATACTGCCCTGTGTTCCTCAGTGGGTGTGGAACTAATCCTACATGAAAGGGCCACACAGAAAGTGAGGGCCTGAAAGTGAAAGGAGGAGAGGGCGGGGGATTCTTTGCAACTGAAATCTACAGCTGGTTGACATTAGAAGAATGTGTGTGTGTGTGTGTGTGTGTGTGTGTGTGGGTGGAGAGGGGGGCCATGCCCAGACCTGGGTCACTACGCTAAGTCTCAAAAAAACAAACATCACTTCAGAGCCCAAATAGTATTCTGGAGGTGTTTTTGTTAGTGTTGTTCCACCACAGAGTCAAAAGCCTACGGTAAAACAGACACATTCTCAGGAGGTTAGGCTACCATCGCTAAAGGATAGACCAGCTTGTTAAGGAAGTGGTGAGAGGCCACAAAAACCAGAGAGAGTGCGGAGGGCTGTGCCCTTTTCCGTTTTATAGTTCACTACTTTTGAATAAAGCCCCATGAGCCCTGGTCTAAAGTAGTACAATACTGTATATGGGGGGCCCTGGTCTAAAGTAGTACACTATATGGGAGGGGGGTCTAAAGTAGTTCACTAGACCAGAGCCCCCCATATAGGGTACTACTTTAAACAAGAGACCCCCATATAAAGTAGTACACTATATTGGTGGGCTGGTCTAAAGTAGTACACTATATGGGGGGGGACGGTCTAAAGTAGTACACTATATGGGGGGGGGTCTAAAGTAGTACGCTATATGGGGGGGCTGGTCTAATGTAGTACACTATATGGGGGGGCGGTCTAAAGTAGTACGCTATATGGGGGGGGGCTGGTCTAAAGTAGTACGCTATATGGGGGGGGGCTGGTCTAAAGTAGTACACTATATGGGGGGGCTGGTCTAAAGTAGTACACTATATGGGGGGGGGGCTGGTCTCAAGTTGTACGCTATATGGGGGGGGGGGGGTGGTCTAAAGTAGTACACTATATGGGGGGGCTGGTCTAAAGTAGTACACTATATGGGGGGGCTGGTCTAAGTAGTACAATATATGGGGGGGCTGGTCTAAAGTAGTACATTATATGGGGGGCGGGGCTGGTCTAAAGTAGTACGCTATATGGGGGGGCTGGTCTAAAGTAGTACACTATATGGGGGGGATGGTCTAAAGTAGTACACTATATGGGGGGGGCTGGTCTAAAGTAGTACGTTATATGGGGGGAGGGGGGGGGGCTGGTCTAAAGTAGTACACTATATGGGGGGGGCTGGTCTAAAGTAGTACGCTATATGGGGGGGCTGGTCTAAAGTTGTACGCTATATGGGGGGGGGGGCGGTCTAAAGTAGTACACTATATGGGGGGGCTGGTCTAAAGTAGTATGCTATATGGGGGGGGGTCTGGTCTAAAGTAGTACACTATATGGGGGGGCTGGTCTAAAGTAGTACGCTATATGGGGGGGGGGCTTGTCGAAAGTAGTACACTATATGGGGGGGCTGGTCTAAAGTAGTACGTTATATGGGGGGGGATGGTCTAAAGTAGTACGCTATATGGAGGGGGGGCTTGTCGAAAGTAGTACACTATATGGGGGGGCTGGTCTAAAGTAGTACGTTATATGGGGGGGGATGGTCTAAAGTAGTACACTATATGGGGACGGGCCTGGTCTAAAGTAGTACATTATATGCGGGGGGCTGGTCTAAAGTAGTACACTATATGGGGGGAGCTGGTCTAAAGTAGTACGTTATATGGGGGGCTGGTCTAAAGTAGTACACTATATGGGGGGGGCTGGTCTAAAGTAGTACGTTATATGGGTGGGGGGCTGGTCTAAAGTAGTACGTTATATGGGGGGCTGGTCTAAAGTAGTACACTATATGGGGGGGGGCTGGTCTAAAGTAGTACACTATATGGGGGGGCTGGTCTAAAGTAGTACGCTATATGGGGGGGATGGTCTACAGTAGTACGCTATATGGGGGGGGGCTGGTCTAAAGTAGTACGCTATACGAGGGGGGGGGGCTGGTCTAAAGTAGTACGCTATATGGGGGCAGGGTCCTGGTCTAAAGTAGTACACTATATGGGGGCAGGGTCCTGGTCTAAAGTAGTACACTATATGGGGGCAGGGTCCTGGTCTAAAGTAGTACACTATATTGGGGCAGGGTCCTGGTCTAAAGTAGTACACTATATGGGGGCAGGAGCCTGGTCTAAAGTAGTACACTATATGGGGGCAGGGTCCTGGTCTAAAGTAGTACACTATGTGGGGGCAGGGTCCTGGTCTAAAGTAGTACACTATATGGGGGCAGGAGCCTGGTCTAAAGTAGTACACTATATGGGGGCAGGAGCCTGGTCTAAAGTAGAACACTGTGTGCGAGGAGACATAAAAGACTGTATAAACACCAGCATATCATCTCCAAGTGATTTTATTTTTGGAAATCTGTTCCAAAGTATCACCACACATAATAGAGAGACAGGTAAGTGCCATAATAAAAGAAACACGAAAATAGGGTCGTAATAGGGTGTTGGGGCACCACGAGCCAGAACAGCTTCAATGCACCTTGGCATAGATTCTAGAACTGTATCGGAGAGATTCAACACCATTTTGTGTTTTGTTGATGGTGGAAAACATTGTCTCAGGTGCGGTCCAGAATCTCCCATAAGTGTTCAATTGGGTTGAGCTCTGGTGATTGAGAAGCCACGGAATATGGTTTACATTATTTTCACGCTCATCAAACCATTCAGTGACCACTCATGCCCTGTCATCCTATGGGAGCATAGCCATTGTAGCCAAAATAATGGCCTACATAGCATTTTTATACATGACCCTAAGCATGATGGGATGTTAATTTCTTAATTAACTCAGGAACCACACCTGTGTGGAAGCACCTGCTTTCAATATACTTTGTATCCCTCATTTACACAAGTGGTTCCATTATTTTGGCAGTTAGCTGTATATGTGATCATATACAAATGTATGCTTGAAAGGTTTTATGTTCTGGGCCCCTGACCAACTGCTCATGAAAAAATGGTCCCCGCGGATGAATCTAGTTGATGATCCTGAGAACTTGTTCTCAACTTGCCTACCTGGTTAAATAAAGGTAAAATAAATAAATAAAAATCCCTGATATAGGGTGCAATTTGTGATGCAGTTAAGAGTTCCCTCACAAGGTTCCCTGAGGAACCCAACCACTGCATCAACACTGACTGTAAGGAGGAGGAGATAGATATTATCCTCATTTGTACTGTGTACACAATGGATTTCTATGTTCACCCCCTAACACAACTTCCTTACTCAATCTCCCAGTAGTTTAACACTAAAGACCTGCCAGCCCGTACACCTCTTCCAGCTTTCCAATTAGAACTTAGGGAGAGAGAAGGGAGTATAGAGAGAGAGAGGCAGTGGAGGTAGACCGTGAAAGAGGGAAGCAAATGAGGTAGAGACAGAAGGTTAAGGCTCATCTCATGTCATGCTAACCCACTTGTTTATTATTAGTGACAGAGACAGACATTATTGAGGGCGGTACATTAAACTCACCAGGTTAAAAGGTCAACAGCTGGAAGTCGGCACAGATTATCCATTATATTGATCAGATACTACTGATTGATCAAGTGACTGCTGTAACAATTCAAAATAAATGTCTTAAAAAATGGAAGAAAGTGGGAGGAGGTAAGATCAGGTGTGACCATTCTAGGCAATGAGAGGGCAGATGAATGTGTGAACAACAGGCACAACTCCCATATAAAGTTTTTTTTGTCAAAATTGCTGTGATTCCACGTGTCCTATTTATATCACTACAGTTATAACACACTGAGCATTACAAAACCTATATTTGATCAAATAAGCCATTACATTTTTTGTTAACCAAATTCAAAGCTCTCTCGTTGACCACCTTAAAAAAAACGTCCTCTCTGGGGGTCGGCCCGGCATCAGCTACTGATGGTGTTTGGTGTCAAGCTAATTTTAGAAATGCCTGGAATATTTCTAAAATTGTCATGGAATGGGCCTGGCCATCATCTCTGCTTTCAATTGCCCCACAGAGAAGCTTGATGAACGTGAACAGAAAACAATGTTTTGTTTTTGTGCCTGGAGTTTCACGTAGGGGCGACCCTGGCAAAGTATTGTCATGACTAAAGTTACTAAAAACAGCATGACTGTGCCAACCACTTCAGTTTTAGCTGACTTCTGAAGCATTTGTAATTCATCAGGGATTGCACAAATTTACTTTTTGGCAGTGGACATTTCCATAAAAACAACTTGAGAAAATACTTGCCTTGAAGTTTCATAGTGTATTCTGCCTTTGGGCTTGGGTTGAGGGAGAAATCTGTGAGACCTCATTTATAGTCTATAAAAGCTATAGGGGTGCTAGCTTCATCAAGCAGACAACGTATTCACAAAGCGTCTCAAAGTAGGAGTGCTGATCTAGGACCAGGTCCCTTCCTGCCCATGTAATCTTGTTTATTATGATCTAAAAGGCAAAACTGATACTACATCCAGCACTGTTACTCAGACACTTTGTGAATGCAGGCCGTGGACTTCCATTGAGAAAAACACAGTATAACCTTGGTTTGGAAATGTGAGGAGGAGAGCAGGCCGACATCGTGTGAGCGATGGATTAAACCAAGGGACTCCAGAGGGTAGGGGACGAAACACGAACTGACCTCGCCTTGACACACGCTTTGGCCACACAGATGCAGACAGGAGAGGATAAACAGACAATAACAATGGAGTAAGCCACTGGTGGAACAACACATGGCAAAATGCTAACTGTAGGCCAATATGTTATCATTCAAATTCATGGTGATGGGTTAAGAAAACAACAGTAGTTAATCATAACAGGTTAACTCTAAGCCTAGTGTTGGACCAAAAAAAAACATTTTAATGGAGAATATGTGTCTTGGGAAGCCAGCCTTAAATGGTTCAGTATATTTAGTTATATTCTACAAGGATATTTTTTATATGTTATGTCTCTGTGCAGGTCCATTCTCCATGTATTTCCTGGAGGAACCTCTGCTCGATTAGCTACATCAAGCACAGTGCTTCCAGCCAAGCTAGACATTACAATCAAACACATATACTGTATGCATCAGCTGAAGCATAACGGGTTCCAACTACAGGACATTCAGAGCCCTTGTCAGACCCCGAGACTTTTTACACATTTTGTTAAGTTACAGCTTTATTCTAAAATTGATTAAATAGTTGTATATATATATATAAGGTCCCACATTTATACTTATGTAAATGTGATATTTCAGTTTTTTAAATTTAATTTGCACACAAAAAATCAAAATCTAATTGCTTTGTCATTTTGGGGTATTGTGTGTAGATTGATGAGAGGAAAATGTATTTAATCCATTTTAGAATAAGGCTGTAACATAACATGGAAAAATTCAAGGAGTCTGAATACTTTTCAATTGCATGGTATAGCAGTGGTCAATGGACTGAGCCACACGCACCATGCTATCTATACCCATGATCAGACAGCGGTCACGACAACACATTACCCCATCATGGCCCTCTTATGATGATGGGTGGTGACTATGGGTGGAGGGTTGTGAAGGAGAGAGGAGGTTTTTAAAGTGGAATCCACCAATTACCATGCTTGTAGAGAGAAGCTAATTAAACAGTATGGGAGTACAGTCAGGGGCCAGAGCACAGGAGTTTGGTGACGCCTTAATTGGGGAGGATGGGCACATGGTAATGGCTGGAGCGGAATATGTGGAAATATCAACAACATCAAACATGTGGTTTCCATGTGTTTGAGCCATTCCATTCGCTCTGTTCCAGCCATTATTATGAGCTGTCCTCCCCTCAGCAGCCGCCACTGGGCCAGAGCTAGGGGCCACACCTACATGTGTGTTTCATGTTAGTTAGTCAGGCAGGCCACTCCCCTCCCAGCTGTTCAACAGGCCAGAGAAGAATGAGAGTGAGGAGCTCTGCTAATGTGGCCTCAGGCAAGCAGCCAGTCATATACACATAACATACGACCATGAACATGTGCATGCACAAGAGCACGCACACAGACACAGAGCCACACACACAGACACACACAGAGACCAATCAATCATTGTTGCTTTTTAAACATGTATTGAACCTTTATTTAACTAGGCAAGTCAGTTGAGAACAAATTCTTATTTACTATGACGGCCTACCCCGGCCAATAATCAACTATAATCATTGTCATCTTACACAGCACCCACCCACACCCAACACTCAGATTTACAGACTCCAACGAGCCGTGGCCTTAGGGGTTTGCAGCCCATGCCTAACTCTAAATAAAACCCCACACAATACATATTTTCAGTGGAACACAAAGAGGAAATCGGTTCCACTGAGTGGTCTGGTCTGGCACATATTGGTCAATGACAAAAAATGTGGGGTTAAAAACATCCCAATTTGGGTAAATATTGAACATAAGTTGGGCTATTTTGATCAAGCCAGTTGGGTCACTCAGTTGGGTTGTTGGGTTATTGATGCTGGGTTATTGAGCTATGAGCCACTGGATCAGATCAAAAGACTGGAGGCGTGGCTTAGTAAGGGAGTGGCTTTAAGATAGTGCTTTTTGGCCACCCGTGAGAGTAAATGTCATTAAGGTTCATATGTTTTGTTGTATTGTAATTTTTAAGTTGAGCACTGAAACATTTGTGAGGCGTACCCAAGTATGTCCCAATGTTGGGAAAGTTACCACTTTGTTATAATACTTAAATAATGTTTAATTAATTTTGTGTTAGATCATGTATTGTGCAAAAATATTTAAGGAAAGTGAACTTAACATGATGAACAGGAATTCAATTTACACGTGGCCAAAAATAACTACCTGAAAGCCACACCCCCACTATAAGCCACACCCCCTGTCTTCAAAGAAAACAACCCAACTAAGTGACGCAACTGGTTGGGTCAAAATAACTCAACATGTGTTCTGTCCACTATTTACCCAACGCTGGGGTGTTTTTAATCCACAATTTTTTAGAGTGCAGAGGCTCTGTATCAACCGACACAGTAACAGCAGTAACAGTGAGAAACAGTCTCAAAGATGCCATGAGCTCCACTTTCTACTGATGAGCTTAGTGGTGTGTGTATGAGGCGAATGATTCTAAGACTTAGTCAGATGCCACAGGCAGTAATAGACAACTCTCAATTTTATCCCATCATTAAGTTACATTGAAGTTAGTCTCTTAAAGAAGTACAGAAAACCTCACAAGACCCCCATTCCATCTTATGTGATCTCCCAGTCAGCAAATAGGAGGGAGTGTTTTCCAGACTTACCCCAGCCTCAGGTCAGCATCTTAAATGTTAAGTGTCCCCTGGAGTTTTCATTGTCGAGGCACAAGCCTCTGTCCCTGCCCTGCAACCTCCTCTCTCCTCGCAGCCCACAGAGGAACTGGGAGCTCAACTGCCTCAGTCTTTGGTCAGGATTCGTGACCCTAAGATTTTTCTTGGGGAGAAAAAAGCCCACATCCCTCTGTCAGTCAAGCGGCTGAGCATAGTTTTAGCTGGGCAGCCATCCAAACAGACATGAAAACTATTTTATTTCGGTGTGCCATATGAGCCGCAACGCTCTATTTTGGAGAGACTCTGTGGTCCAGCATGTAATTGCCGAGTTCAACAGTTATGGCGAAAATCTAATTGTCAAATTGGTGGAGAAACTGCCAAGGGAAAAAGGTAAAGGACTTTTAAAGTCCCACAAAAAAGGCTGACTACATAAATAAATGAGGAACTAGGATCCAGATGTGGGAAAAGAAGGAGGGGGAGAAGAAAAGAGCTAGACGGCAGAACTTGCTATCGCAGCAGAATGAAATCACATTTCTGCCTCGGCAAAATGGTGTTTACCTTCCTCTGAGAAGTCACAGGAGAAAAAGGGGTTTTGGGAAGGTAAGAGGAGGTCGGCTGTGAGTGTGTTGTTTCTGGACTTTTACCATGAGCCTTTCAGTGTGTCTGGTTGCATGTCTGCTTGGAAATGACTACCTGCTAGAAAAATTGGGAGCTTTAAAAAAGAAGGGGGGAATCAAAATATAAACGGGAGTTCTGGTGGTTCGTGTTACGAGTGAACCGATGGAGGCTTTGGTCAGTCTGCATTGCCTCTAATGTTAATGCTAGGACCAGTGTTTTTCCCGCTCTGGTCACAAGGTCCAGAAAAAAACTTCTAGCCATGGTTATTATATGTTTGAGTGAATGATTGGTCTTTTATATTTGGAAGGTATGCACGAGCGCATGCATACAAACATACATACAAACACACATACACAAACACAAGGTATCTATTTTATGGCATGCATGAGAGTAGGATTAATAAGTATTGAGTTTCAGATGACAGCAAACATGCTAATTTCCTCTTAAATTTGACCTTATTTCCTGACATAACCAACAGGAAAGTGTTTGTAGTCACTATATGTGGCAGAGAGAGTCACATTGCAAGGTGTGAAGATAATCCTCACTTATACTGGCTGTTTAACTGACTGATGTCATCGTTTTTTAAACAAGAGTTGGGTTGTGGTGGTGTTTCTGGGAACTGGAGAGAGGGTAAATCCTTCTATCTGGAAATTGGAAATTGCTGCTAGATCTTACGAACCATCTAATTTCCAATTGAAATGACCCAAGGAAATGCAGATGTTCACTATTAGGTCTCTTTTTTTCTCATTGGCGAAGAGGATCGATTACCGAGAAAGATGCACAACTCTTCCCCAATCCTGCCCTCAACTTCAGTTATCAAAATATGGAATATTTTTGTCATTTCTATGCTGATTCCAGCACGTCCCGACGACCCCGGAGCTGCTTCCAGCCCAGACAGAGAGACTGAGAAAGAACAAGGACAGCGGAAAGGTTGTAAAATAAAAATAAAAAGACAGATGAGGCCTCTATACTGCCGGAGGGGAAGGGAGTACAGATCCACAGTTCTGTCTAGTCTCTGTCCTGATAAAAAGCATAGAGGAACTTAAAAACACAAAGGCACATATTGATAATAAAGCCTCTCAGAGTTGGAGTTCTGATCTAGGATCAGTTTAGCCTTTTAGATTTTTATGAATGGACTGGGGGTGGACCTGATCCTAGATCAGCACTCCTACTATGTAGATGCATTATGAATACGGGCCCAAGGGCACATATTGTTTGTAGCGTCGATCGCACACAATCAGTGACATTAGACTTCTAAAACATATGTAGTCTTCACTGCCAAAGCACCTTTGCCTGGAACCTAAGTGATTTCAGAAAGTATTCATACCCGTTGACTTATTCCACATTTTGTTATTACAGCCTGAATTCAAAATGGATTAAATTGAAACCAATTCTCACCCATCTACATACAATACCCCACAATGACAAAGGGGAAAGTGTTTAGAAGGTGTTTAGAAATGTTAGCAAATTAATTGAAAATGAAATACAGAAATATCTCATTTACATAAGTATTCACACCCCTGAGTCAATACTTTTTAATGAAGGAGGTGATCGTGGACTTCAGGAAACAGCAGAGAGAGCACGCCCCTATCTAAATCGATGGGACCGCAGTGGAGAAGGTGAAAAGCTTCAAATTCCTTAGCATACATATCACCAGCGATCTGAAATGATCCAACCACACAGACAATGTGGTGAAGAAGGCTCAACAGCGTCTGTTCAACCTCAGGAGGGTGAAGAAATTCGGCTTGGCACCTAAAACCCTCACAAACCTTTACAAATGCCCAATTGAGAGCATCCTGTCGGGCTGTATCACCACCTGGTATGGCAACTGCTCCGCCCACAACCGCAAGGCTCTCCAGAGGGAGGTGCGGTCTGCACAATGCATGGGGGCAAACTACCTGCCCTCCAGGACACCTACAGCACCCGATGTCACAGAAAGGCCAAAAAGATAATGAAGGACAACAACCACCCGAGCCACTGCCTGTTCACCCCGGTACTAGGTCAGTACAGTTGTATCAAAGCTAGACTGAAAAACAGCTTATATCTCAAGGCTATCAGAATGTTAAACAGCCATCACTAAAACAGAGAGGCTGCTGACTACAGACTTGAAATCATTGGCCACTTTAATAAATGGATCACTAGCCACTTTAATAATGCCACTTTAATAATGTTTACATATCTTGCATTACTCACCTCAGGTGTATACGGCATTTTATACCATCTATTGCATCTTGCCTATGCCACTCTGTCATTGCTCATCCATATATTTATATGTATATATTCTTATTCCATTCCTTTACTTAGATTTGTTTGTATAAGGTAGTTGTGGAATTGTTAGATTACATGTTAGATATTGCTGCACTGTCGGAACTAGAAGCACAAGCAGTTCGCTACACTCCCAATAACATATGCTTACCATGTGTATGTGACCAATCAAATTTGATTTGATTTCCCTACACCCGCAATAATATCTGCTAAATATGTGTATGTGACCAATAACATTTGATTTGACCACTGCGCCACCCGGGAGGCCCTATTCAAACTCATATTAATGTGTTTGTTTTCTTCAACATAGTTATTAACATACAGGTAACCACTTGAGTAAATGAGGGATACAAAGTATATTGAAAGTAGGTGCTTTCACACAAGTGTGGTTACTGAGTTAATTAAGCAATTAACGTTCAATATACTTTGTCATGTACAAAAATCCTGGGCAGGCCATTATTTTGGCTACCATGGCTATGCCCCCATATGATGTAAATGCCCCCATCCACAAGGCAAGTGTGGTCACTAAATGGTTTGATGAGCTTGAAAACTATACGCTGTGGTAGTCAACAGAGTTCACCTCGATTAAACACTTATGGGAGATTCTGGAGCGGTGCCATAAACAAAACACCAAATGATGTATTGTCTCATGGAAGAATGACATTTCATCCCTCCATTAGAGTTCCTGACACTTGTATAATCTATGCCAAGGTGCATTGAAGCTGTTCTGGCTCATAGTGGCCCAACGCCCTATTAAGACACTTTATGTTGGTGTTTCCTTTATTTTGGTAGGCCAGTGACTGGGACAAAGTATGCCTGAATTCTCTCCTACTAAGAGAATTCATGTTGAGCTGGAATAGGCTAGTTTGGGGACAATAGGACAATATTTGTTTCCATTTTTGTGATTTACTATGAAAGGTTTGTCTTTTGTATGGAAATGGATGTCAAAATCTGACCTTTTTGTATCACCGAACCAGATGAATAAGTTGTGTGTGTTTAGAACAGTGTGAAAGGTGTGAAAGGTGTGGAGTGCACTAAACTCCAAGGCATTTTTTACTCAAATGCTTCTAGTAAGTTCAACTCAAAGTCAACTCAAAGTCAATATTACTTCAAATATTTATGTGGTACTGACTCAAAACTAAACGAGAAGTCACATCACCTCAAGTCATAATAACAAATGAACCTTTTATCGAGCATACTCCACTGCAGGTTGATTTTTTTGAGGATTGCTTTTAATATCTGTGTTTTTGCATGTATATTAAGTCTCTGATTAATCTTATGCTACAAAAATATGAATAACATACATTTTTCAAACTAATCCAATCATTTAGTTAAATTATTTTGCGCCCATTACTGAAATGGTTTAAGTAGTCTCCTCACACTGTTCCTAAGCCTGATACTCATTATCTATGCAGGTTGATGGTAAATAAAAATTCCAGCCATTGGCTAGCTTAACTTTGGTTGGATTTCAATTGGAATTGCACAGCACTTCACAAGTCAGCATAATTTGACTTGCAAGTAGGGTTGCAAATTTCTGGTTGGTTTTCCAGATAGCCTGGATGGAAGGTTCCAGGAATTCCTCCAACCAGGAATGTTAAGAAATCTGGGAATTTTGTGACCCTACTTGTAGGTCTGATGTGGTCTGCAAACCATGTGTTTCAGGTTGCTTTATATTGGTAAAGGTACGCTTCAAAATAATGCCTTATGAGACAGGCATTGTCATTAAGACTATAATTAGACCACATGACAAATTAATTCAACAACTATGTCTCAGTCACTAACAAATACGGTAATGGATGGTAACTCTACAATTCACTCAAAGGCAAGCAAGGTATACTGGGAAATTATATTGGACGCGTGGCTTAGTGAGGGCATTTTTTTTTTTTAAGTCAAGCTCATGCAATTCAAATCTGGACCCCTACAGGGTCACAGTGACTCCACTGGTTTGAGTATTGACTACAAAATCACTTTTAGTAACAGTACCCGGATTTCTTCAAACGTTTTGAGTAATGACAGCACATTGGGGTTTACAGTGAAGTTAGAACAGATTTCTTCTGCTGCAGAATTCCCAACATGTTTCAGTGTTAGACCAAAGGGTTCCAGAGTTAGAGAAATCTGCATGGTCTGGAACTGAAGCCACTCATCCCATGTAAAGGTAATATAATATCAACACAACAGTTCTCTCTTCACCTAAACATTTCATGAAACTTTTGAAGAACAACACAAGTACCCCAAACCCAAATGTATCTAAAATACATTTTAATCTTGCTGAAATTCACAATTGTTACAATATTAATCTCTTGAATATTTTTCCTCTTCATTCTCTTCTTCGTAATCTTCTTATAATCTTGAAACATACTGGACAATCATGTCATGTAAAGTTTTTTTTACATCAAGGCACAAGACAGCAGTTGTGAGGGAGCCAAGGGAAAGCTGATCTTTAATGTCTATCCCTGCGGGTCACAGTTGCCATGGGGACAGGGGGTATATGAGTGACAGGGCAAATGGGTCACATGGTACAAATGTGCTCTAAGACAATAGATAATAAATCATAAATAAGCACTGATGCTTTCTCCATTCATTTCAAATGAATTTAATGTATAAAAAAAAGGAATCGGATTCAGCTGTCAATGTACATAACATAGGAACATAGGTTGTTGTCATTTTTTCATTTTTCCCCCCTCTGGTTTGCAAAAAGCAAAATGAAAGGTTCATAACATTATGGGAATGAGAGGAGTCCTACAATCTGAAGGGGTTTCTTTGTGTAGACTGTGGGAGAGTGGATAATAAAGCCAGTGTTTTTTTCTGTTTGTTTTGTTGTTTTCTCCCAGATATGTTCTGATGTCATCGCGTTAAGGAGGGTCAACATCTGAAAGGGAAGAGAGAGAACATACAAGTCAACAACTTTAGTGCCCAGCATCTTCTGTCAGCCACAAAACTTAAGTCCTCTGAGCAAACAAGAAGACCAAGCAATTATTTTTCATCAACACAGGAAATCAATCTATATGTAAAATCTTAATTTAAAAAACATATATATATATATATTTTCTAATGCTCCCTCTCATTGAAGCCACAAAGTTCAAGGCCGACCACAGTATTGCAGGCATTGTTTGCAGAAAACAGGGTCCCCCATTCTAGTGAAGGGGAAAATGTCAATCTTTGTAGTCAATTCTTGAGTAAATAAATACACATTTTGTAGACAATCATGGAACTAATAATTGCTTCTATTATACCAGATGTATGTCCTTGGACATACAGAAGAAGCTATAAGGATAATGTTCTATAGTAGTTAATGGCAGCCTGCAGTACCCCGGTCGGCCTTGAGATACTCAATGAGAGGGGGCAACACTGAACTAGCCTGCAACATCACTTCCTGGAGTAGCTCAAACTGCGCATGTTATCTCTGCATAAATCAACCACACGAGACACTATCCTAACTGGCTTTCTTGTCTTCAAATGTCTATTGAGTCTTCACATGTGATCGATGGTTTTGTTCATTCATATATACAGTCATTGGTCAGGCATTTCACTAAAAGCTAGAGAATAGAAATAAAGCCAAAAGAACATAGATGGAAAGGACAGCGAGGAGGAGGAATATTCACCCTGAAGGTTGTTGGAATGTTCACATCTGTGTGTTTCTCCTCCGCCGGCCAAAAGCCTTAGAGCCTACGTTAGTGGGGACAAAGTTACTGTTGCCCATGCCCCCCGACCGGCTCAGAAAATCTGCTAGGCGGTGAGTCACGCAGGTGGCTGTGTTACAGGCTCGCTTCTGTGTTGTAATGCTGCTTCAGGAATGGAGACAGGGTTAATGGTGGGTCCTGCTCCGCACCTCGTACACATACAATACACGTGTTCACACTCATGACAGACACTCACAAACATACACATATTCAAGCACACACAGATGGCCTACACAAGTGCACTATTACACACACGCATACACACATAAAAGTAGACAGAGGATTAATATAGTCTCTGGAAATGTTCGCTCATTAGAATGGTTCAGTTGGTCATAATTCTTACCTTGAGACTTGGTGAGGGTTTTAGAGACAGTTCAAGGATATTGGAACTGCTATTATAACTATGATTTATTCTATACTGCAATTCAAAAAATATTGAATGCAGTTGTTGGAAGAGTCAAAGTTCGATAAAATAAATAAGTACTAACATTACATTTCTTAAGAATAAAATAAATAAGTACTAACATCACATTTCTTAAGAATAAAATAAATAAATTACTAACATTACATTTCTTAAGAATAAAAGGTAAAAGTCTTCCTGGTATAAAAATAGGTTTATTGAAGAAGAAACATGTTACCGCATAAAGAAACCATTTATTATGGTTGAATATTACGTATGTTATCTCTCATGAATTTGGAGATGAGGAATTTGTAACGCAATCAAATTATATGAATATACACTCATTAAAAAAAACTCTATACATTTCGAGTCATTCTTTTGAATAATTGTAATTTTTAGATAAGTTCTCATTTCGATTGTCTAAACAGATACAACGTCCATCTCTGCCGAAAGGGGGAAGGAATTATCAAAAGAAGAAGGAAAAAAAATCACGGGGGCGTTGCGATGGGAAATCCGTTCTAATGTCAAGCAGGCAAAATCCACATGCACGGAGATTTAAAACCAGGAAGACATTCAAATTAAAAGTGAAAAAGAGTGGGAACAGGAGGAAGGGTTAGATGCTATCAAGTGTCTCCCCGTAGCTTGCATAGCGTTCGCTCTCGGGCGCGCTGCGTTTCTTGCCAGGCGTGCCCGCGCCCACGTCTGTGCGGGGGAACGTTTGTAATTTGTGCAGGTCCTGGGAAAGTTTGCCCAGCATGCAGGTGCTGAGGTTGGAGCAGCGCTTGGTTAGGGGTCTTTCAATGCTGTCAGAGGGGAGAGACAAACATGCAGAAAACAGGCTCATAGTGGCGGGACCCATGCAGGTTTCTCTCTCCAACACACACACACACACACACACACACACACACACACACACACACACACACACACACACACACACACACACACACACACACACACACACACACACACACACACACACACACACACACACAGACACACTTTCTCTCTCTCATGTTAGTACTGTGTCATCCCCCTTTAATTCATGCATGTCTCATACACAATGCATTGTCAGACGTGCTGTCATAGGCAAGAAATTAACATATCCAAAATATCATGCTTCAACCCCCATGCTCCAACTTCATTGTATCTTCACACCCACCCTCATATCACCCCAAACAGAACAGAACGGGTAGCTTCCTGTTGTCATGCAACTCTTTCCATCTCCACTAATTGAGACCATGCACTTATCCATCCAGTTGGGCATAATATAATATCTGCAGCAGGCAAACACACTGTTAACATTCATCCATTCAAATAACTGAATGTCAAACTTATCCATGTGGGAGGGTTACGACAGAGAATCAGTTGGGAGGGATTAGGATCTGGACCTCTGTCCTTGAGATGGAGTTAGTAACCATTCCTCTAGGCACATACCTCCAAATGGATTAAATCAAACGGCAGGTGGCTAGAAGACGTCTCTCCACACAGGTAATATAAAAGTAGCTCTGACCATCAATTCTGAGCATCACGTTTAATTCCTCATCAGTCCATTAATTGGTAGCTAAGAGGCAAACTCAGGCTGTTAGAAATGCAGGAAGAAAAAGCAGTTGTCTGTACCTATTGCCTTCAGTCACTTCCTGCTCCAGCTCTTCAGTTGTCATCTGCACAAACTCCTTGACTATGGCATTGAGTAACCTCCGTGCCTCGTAGTCCGTGAGCGTGACTTGGTCTGTCATGGACTCTATGCCTGTTCTAGAGGAGGAAGAAAGGGGATGGGTGATGCACAGGGATCAGCATAAAAACTCAACTGGAGTTTTCACCTGGGGGAGAAAAAGATCCTCAGAGCATCACTGAGTCTAAAGATATACTGTGGGACTGGAATGGACCCCAGCCAACATGGAAAATAGTCATCTGCTAAGAGTAGTCCATCTAAAAGGGCTGACGTGTGACCTAGTTCAGATTTATAACGGGGAGTGGCTTGGATGTTTTTACGGGTCTCATTCATCTCTCCTAAATTAAATCACTCTTGTTGTGTGGTGTTTTTTCTCTCCTAAATGTAATTACAGTCCCCTTTACACTTTAAGGGATAGTGTAAAATGACACATTTGTTTCCTTACCCTTTAAGCAGGTATGACAGCAATCCATGCTTTCTTTTAGTTTCCCTGGTACGGTTTCCACATGCTAACATTTTAGCATTTGTGACACAAATCCCACTCAAGTCATGGTACTGATATTAGCATTTTTCATGTATCATGATCAGATCATCTAAAAGTATTTCAAATTGATTGTGAAGCTCAACAATGTTAGCATGTGGAAACAGTGCCAGGGAAACGTAACCTAAGCATGGATTGCTGTCCCTTTAACTGGAGTGCACTTCTGGGATATTGGATAAGGCACATATTCATGTATTTCTTACAGTTTCTAAATCAACAATTTACAGACCAAAACATGTGTACTATGTAACTTTTATCACAGAAAAAGTATTTCCCCCAAAAATGTAACTCGTAATTTTAATTCTTAAATAATACAGTTATATATGGCAGCACGTCCTATCCATCTTTTCATGTCAGATTACTGTGTGTGTGCTCGTGTCTCGTCTCGTGTCATGTATGAGTGTAATTTTTTACATTTCTGTATGTCCGTCGGGCTCACCTGGTGGGGGCTGCTTGTGAGCTGTACATCTGGCAAATGACCAAGGCATAGGCAACAAGGAAAGCAGAGATCTTCAACATAACCATGGTCCCCTACAGCAAATAGACAGTCCCAGCAATTACATGAACATTTACATGTGACAATGAGAGAAGCAGGTCGCTAACACAAAAACATTCAGCATACTTTTTTACCAGAATGAGATTAAGCGTTGTACGGCTAATGTAACACAATAAAACTGTTGGTTAAAGGATTCCTTCGTTAAGTTTGAAATTAGCTGCTAGAAGATGTATTGACAGCAGACTCAGCTTTACCGCACTAGCTCAGTTCAGTAGCACTGATCTCTCAAGCTGCATATCCATCCATCCTTCTGTCTCCCCATGACACCTTCCATCCAAACAGCTTCTACTCTTCTCCATGGAGCAAACTATTCCTCCAGTCTCACAATATTGGGTACAGCAGAGGACAGGACAGGAGAGGAGAGGTAGTTCTCTGAGGAGGAGCCCTTGGCGTGTCCAGGAATGACGGGGGTCCAAGCCTGTCGGTTGGTGCTAACTGAGGGGACGTAGCGTTAGCTAGCCGCTGTGAGGAGGGGATAGTGGTTCCAGCCAGCGTGCCAACTCCCAGGGTAGGACCAGTACATTAGTGTAATGAGCTGCCACCACTTTCTCACACACAAGCACTCCATGTCTCTCTCTCTCTCCATTCTACTTACTGTTTCTTTATCTCTATCTCTTACTCTTTGGTCTCTCACTCACCCTTGCTCACTTTTTCTCTCTCATCTTTCTTTCCATCTTTTCTGTTCTGCCTCCACCACAGAGCTGAAGGAGAGTTGTGACCCCTACGGCCACACTTCAATCCCAATCCCATTACCGTCACCATCACATCACACTGCGCCAAAATGCAGGTCCATACTCTCCATATCCAACCGAGTTACAGAGTCCTCAGACACAACCCATTAAGTCAACCTACCATCCAAATACACAGTCTCCACCATGTGGATCTGGTTCAAGTTCTCCACTTACCTTTTGTGTTAATAACCGGGCCCCAAAAAATATATAGCTTTGTAGGAAACGCCTAAGTTGACTTCTCTCACTTTGAAGACCAACTCTTGGATCTGTAGCACGCAGTACCAATGCACAAGCCTATATATCCACTGCTTGCATTTGTGCATTGACTGTGTAGGTGTTTAATTATCTCCCGTCGGCCAATCCCGTCACTAAGATGCTCCTGCGAGCCAATCGGATGACACCCCTTACTTTTGGCACACTAATAAGGGATATGGCTTTGCAATGACGTCATTCTTTAGTCACTAAGTGCTCCATTCACAAAATCCACCAGTCATTTGGACAATTTGATATCCAAATTTCCATTGAGGTCATTAATTAACCAGGAGCAAATCTAATGAATGGCCACAGCAACCATCCCTCGCAATAAATATTTTAAAGGCTTCCAAAAATGTTACACGCATGCTATTTTTCAAATGTCAAATTGATAAGCCACAGCAAAGTACTAGTAGGCAGGGCCATCTGCTGGGAATGAAGGTATACTGCAGTCCCATCCACTCCTAGGTTGGTGCTACTCAACCAAGAGACATAGGGATCAAGTACCCCAGTCAATTCCACTGTCATGCTGAAACTCAAATACGGCCGATTGTTCTACTCAAAAAGGTTTACAATTATCTGAGCAGTTAAATAAAAGAGCATGTATTACCATCATCAATACAATCACTGCAACAACTTCAACTCGTAAGAATATGATTTTACATGTCCTTATTTTATACAATTAAAAAAAAATTAAATGTGGAATTTGATCTTGGTTTTGAACTCCTCTAATGTAATCTGAGTTAATGAGTATGACTGTGTCTCAATGATCACAGGGTGATCGCATATAACACAGGTTTTATAAAGGGTTCATCATTACGTTATTCATCTACAAGTTACCTAGTCAACATACCAAAAGACAACATTGGTATGAATTATGATAACATGGCTAATGCGTTATAATGATTATCCCTGCCCCAGTCTATTTCCTTCTTCAATGGATAAATTAAGTCGACTTCAACAGGGAATCATTGCAGAATCCCTGATGACAAAGACAGTTGTTTTTCAAAAGCAATTACAGAACTGTTTGTCAGGTGACATCATCTAATTTCCCTTCCTTTTCATTAGCGGGCAAAGTGTGTGAAAGTGTGTGTGTGTGTGTGTGTGTGTGTGTGTGTGTGTGTGTGTGTGTGTGTGTGTGTGTGAGAGAGAGAAGGAGAGTGGGGAGCCTTTCCCTGCATGCGTCACAGAGGTATGGATGAGCCTTTTAGTGTTATTGAACAGTGAGCGGCGCCGAAGTCCCAGGTGCTAAATCACAGTCAAATGGACTGCGCAGAGGTCCCAGCCCCACACTACATGGCCAGAAGTATGTGGAAAGTCACTCCACACTGCCCTTTCCCACCTGGACAAAAGGAACACATATGTGAGGTCCCAGCCACACCCGTTGCTGACAGGTGTAAAAAGTCGAGCACACCGCCATGCAATCTCCATAGACAAACATTGGCAGCAGAATGGCCCATACTGAAGAGCTCAGTGACTTTCAACATGGCACCGTCATAGGATGCCACCTTACCAACAAGTTAGTTTGTAAAATGTCTGCCCTGCTAGAGCTGCCCTGGACAACTGTAGGTGCTGTCATTGTGACGTGGAAACGTTTAGGAGAAACAACGACTCAGCCACGAAGTGGTAGTCCACACAAGCTCTTGGAACAGGACCGCCGAGTGCTGAAGCACGTAGCGTGTAACAATCAACCGTCCTCGGTTGCAACACTCACTACCGAGTTCCAAACTGCCTCCGGAAGCAACGTCAGCACAAGAACTGTTCATCGGGAGCTTCATGAAATGGGTTTCCATGGCCGAGCAGCCGCAAGATCACCATGCGCAATGCCAAGCATCGACTGGAGTGGTGTAAAGCTCGCCACCATTGGACTCTGGAGCAGTGGAAACGCATTCTCTGGAGTGATGAATCCTGCTTCACCATCAGGCAGACTAATCTATGTTTGGCGGATGCCAGGAGAACGCCACCTGCCCAAATGCATAGTGACAACTTTAAAGTTTGGTGGAGGAGGAATAATGGTCTGGGGCTGTTTTTCATGGTTCGGGCTACAACCCTTAGTTCCAGTGAAGGGATATATTAACGCTACAGCATACAATGACATTCTAGACGATTCTGTGCTTCCAACTTTGTGGTAATAATTTGGGGAAGGTCCTTTCCGGTTTCAGCATGACAATGACCCCATGCACAAAGTGAGGTCAATACAGAAATGATTTGTTGAGATCGGTGTGGGAGAACTTGACTGGCCTGCACAAAGCCCTGACCTCAACCCCATCAAACAACTTTTGCGATGAATTGAAAACTCAGAGTGTGAGCGAGGCCTAATCGACCAACATCAGTGCCCGACCTCACTAATGCTCTTGTGGATGAATGGAAGAAACTGCCAGCAGCAATGTTTCAACATCTAATGGAAAGTCTTCACAGAAGAGTGGAGGCTGTTATAGCAGCAAAGGGGAGACCAACTCCATATTAATGCCCATGATTTTGGAATGAGATGTTCGAAGAGCATGTGTCCATATACTTTTGGCCATGTAGTGTATATGAGTGTCTAGGTAACAATGGGCAAATAAACTGTAGTTACATTTGTCCAACTTCTTGAATCCTACTAATTAAATGACATGGATTATTCATCAAACAGTTCTTGTATAATCCTTTACAATTACTTTATACAGTAGTAACATGTAACAAAGTACAAATGTGTAATTAATTTGTTTTCATAATTTCTTTCTTCAGTTTCATATTTATTTTTCTTCTGTTTTTCAGTTTCAGTGTTTCATTTTGATGAACCTCGTCATACATCCATCCAAATGAAGTAATCAGACTTATTGCTTTACTTTTTTTAAACTTTGCGACGGAAACATACATTCCTGAGTTTTTATCGCATTTATCGAAGTTGAGTTAACTAGAAATCTGGTTGCTTTGATTTTTTAAAATTGACTTAACTTTCGATTTCAAGTCCTTTCAACTTAACGATGTAAGGATATCATCAGCTGAACTATTTAAGCTTCATGGACCAACGTAGTGAAGTTGGGGGGTAGCCCCAGGCAGGGACTCAGACCTGGGTTCACTGGCTGTCATGTGTCAACCCAACACCTTATACATTGGTCCATGACGCCAAGAGAGCTGAAGTTGGATGAGCTGTAGCTGAATCTATACTGTATATTTCTGCTCAACAATGGAAATGATTGTATTATTGACGGATGGCTGTTATATTTGGCTGAATGACAACATGGCTATTCAGCTAGAAGGATACACTCTGCACCGGCAGGATAGAGCAGCACACTCCGGTAAGACGGGGGGGGGGGGGGGGGAATAAGCAAACAGGAAACCACTCACCCAGAGGCGGCGCTCCTAGTGGCTGGAGACTTTAATGCAGGGAAACTTAAATCAGTTCTACCAAATCTCTATCAACATGTTAAATGTGCAACCAGAGGGAAAACAATTCTAGATCAACTGTACTCCACACACAGAGACGCGTACAAAGCTCTCCCACGCCCTCCATTTGGTAAATCCGACCACAACTCTATCCTCCTGATTCCTGCTGACAAGCAAAAATGAAAGCAGGAAGCACCAGTGACTCGGTCTATAAAATAATGGTCAGATGAAGCAGATGCTAAACTGCAGGACTGCTTTGCTATCACAGACTGGAACATGTTCCGGGATTCTTCCGATGACATTGAGGACTACACCACATCAGTCACTGGCTATATCAGTAAGTGCATTGAGGACGTCGTCCCGACAGTGACTGTACATACATACCCCAACCAGAAGCCATGGATTACAGGCAACATTCACACTGAGCAAAAGGGTAGAGCTGCCGCTTTCAAGGTGCGGGACTCTAACCCGGAAGCTTACAAGAAATCCCGCTATGCCCTGCGACGAACCATCAAACAGGCAAAGCTTCAATACAGGGCTAAGATTGAATTATCATACTACACCGGCTCCGACGCTCGTCGGATGTGGCAGGGCTTGCAAACTATTACAGACTACAAAGGGAAGCACAGCCGTGAGCTGCCCAGTGACACAAGCCTACCAGACGAGCTAATGCTCGCGTCGAGGCAAGCAACACTGAGGCATACATGAGAGCATCAGCTGTTCCGGACGACTGTGTGATCACGCTCTCCGTAGCCGACGTGAGTAAGACCTTTAAACAGGTCAACATACACAAGGCTGCGGGGCCAGACGGATTACCAGGACGTGTGCTCCGGGCATGTGCTGACCAACTGGCAGGTGTCTTCACTGACATTTTCAACATGTCCCTGATTGAGTCTGTAATACCAACATGCTTCAAGCAGACCACAATAGTCCCTGTGCCCAAGAACACAAAGGCAAGCTGCCTAAATGACTACAGATCCATAGCAGTCACGTCCGTAGCCATGAAGTGCTTTGAAAGGCTGGTAATGGTTCACATCAACACCATTATCCCAGAAACCCTAGACACGCTCCAATTTGCATACCGCCCAAACAGATCCACAGATGATGCAATCTCTATTGCACTCCACACTGCCCTTTCCCACCTGGATAAAAGGAACACCTATGTGAGAATGCTGTTCGTTGACTACAGCTCAGCGTTCAACACCATATAGTGCCCTCAAAGCTCATCACTAAGCTAAGGATCCTGAGACTAAATACCTCCCTCTGCAACTGGATCATGGACTTCCTGAAAGGCCACCCCCAGTTGGTGAGGGTAGGTAGCAACACATCTGCCACATTGATCCTCAACACTGGAGCTCAGTCCCCTCCTGTACTCCCTGTTCATCCAAAACTGCATGGCCAGGCACGACTCCAACACCATCATTAAGTTTGCTGACGACACAACAGTGGTAGGCCTGAAAACAGGCAACGACGAGACAGCCTATAGGGAGGAGGTCAGAGACCTGGCCGGGTGGTGCCAGAATAACAGCCTATCTCCCAATGTAACCAAGACTAAGGAGATGACTGTGGACTACAGGAAAAGGAGTACCGAGCATGTCCCCATTCTCATCGACAGGGCTGTAGTGGAGCAGGTTGAGAGCTTCAAATTCCTTGGTGTCCACATCAACAACAACCTAGATTGGTCCAAACACACCGGACAGTCGTGAAGAGGGCATGACAAAGCCTATTCCCCCTCAGGAAACTAAAAAGATTTGGCATGGGTCCTGAGATACTCAAAAGGTTCTACAGCTGCAACATCGAGAGCATCCTGACTGGTTGCATCACTGCCTGGTACGGCAATTGCTCGGGCCTCCAACCGCAAGGCACTTCAGAGGGTAGTGCGTAAGGCCGAGTACATCACTGAGTACATCACAAAGCTGCCTGCCATCCAGGACCTCTACACCAGGCGGTGTCAGAGGAAGGCCCTGAAAATTGTCAAAGACCCCAGCCATCCCAGTCATAGACTGTTCTCTCTACCTCCACATGGCAAGCGGTACCGGAGTGCCAAGTCTAGGACAAAAAGGCGTCTCAACAGTTTTTACCCCCAAGCCATAAGACTCCTGAACAGGTAATCAAATGGCTTCCCGGACTATTTGCATTATGTGCCCCCCCCCAACCCCTCTCTAACCCCTTCTTTTACGCTGCTGCTACTCTCTGTTTATCTTATATGCATAGTCACTTAAACTATACATTCATGTACATACTACCTCAATTGGCCCGACCAACCAGTGCTCCTGCACATTGGCTAACCGGGCTATCTGCAATGTGTCCCACCACCCAACAACCCCTCTTTTTATGCTTCTGCTACTCTCTGTTCATCATATATGCACAGTCACTTTAACGATACCTACATGTACATACTACCTCAATAAGCCTGACTAACAGGTGTCTGTATAAAGCTTTGCCACTCTTTTTTCAAATGTCTTTCTACTGTTGTTTTATTTCTTTACTTACCTACACATGCGCACACACACACACACACACACACACACACACACACACACACACACACACACACACACACACACACATTCCTTGTGTTTCAGTCATGATCCATATAATGGACCAAACAGGTAGGTCTATCAAATCTGAGTAACCACAGACCACATAAACAGGTGCAACAGAAATCTCATTAAGGGTTAGAACAAATCAATTGATTATATCTGGTTAAATGCATCAGCCTCTGCAATACATGTTTCAGTTGTAACTGATCCCCGACAGAGTGGCGCAGCGGTCTAAGGCACTGCATCGCCGTGCAAGAGGCATCACTGCAATCCCTGGATTGAATCCAGCCTGCATCACGTGATTGGGAGTCCCATAGGGCGGCGCACAATTGGCCCAGCTTTGTACAGGGTAGGTCATCATTGTAAATAATAATTTGTTCTTAACTGGCTTGTCTAGTTAAATAAATAATAAGTATAATACAACTTGCAGAAAGGTATACTGGGTAATATGTTTAATTAAACACGTGTTTAAGCCAAAACAGTATTTTATGTTGTAAGTGTCAGCAAACATTACTCTCATGTGATCAAATCAGCTATTTGTGTTGCAAATGACAATATTTCAGTTCATTCTTTTTCAACTCACATTGAGTAAAAATCATTGAGTTAGGGGAATAATAATTCATGTCAGCTCAACAATTTCCCAATTTGAAGTCCAGACAACTTGGATATTTAAGTTTTTTTTTAATTACAGTATTACTGTGTACTAATCATACCACATACTTTTTTAGAACGTGATGTTTATAAAAAATGTATGCAGGAAGCAACAAATATCAATATAAAACATATTTTCACATAACCAAACTGCCTACTATATAAGATGCAAATACAGGTATCCGGACACGGCCATTCTTTTAGACCGCTGAAGCAAGCACACATATTTTCCTCAGGAAATTGACATGTTCTAGTTGTTTACTTCAAACTTTGTATTGTCTTTCTATGCCATGCGATTAAGAGAAGTAAGTACTACATCATCCAGTAACCTAACATGCAACATGCACTAATAACAATGTCGCCACCAAAACATTTAACCTTTTAATCACGGACAAAGATTGATGAGGATATAGACACCTTTGAACAGTACAAAGCACCCCAACGTACAGAGACT